>NC_048410.1:3408523-3527405 GCF_013103735.1 Etheostoma cragini
ACACACACACACACACACACACACACACACACACACACACACAAAGCCTGGTCTGGTTGCCACGACAACCTTAAACACAGCAATAAAAGACACTGATGGACCCTTGATGTGACTCTTGCTGATTGGTTGAAAAGGGGGTTTCAGGGTCAGGGTGAGGAGAACCAATCAGAACAGTGATCTGAATATTTGTGCACAGCAATCACTGACTAATTTTTATTACGGGGACCATGAAATACGTTACTGTGTCAGGGCCTGTGCAATATAATCTCATTTATTCTTTGCTCGTCCTAGAGCACATTGTTGTCTTGTCATACATCGTTATGTACTTACTGTCTGTTAATGTCTGGTGTATGTGTGTGTATGCAGCTGTTGACAGCACTTCTCTTTGTCCAAGACAAATTTCCTTTGGGACAATGAAGTTGATTTTATCTCATCTTGACAAATTATTTCTATTTAGAAGTTCTCTTTATATTTGCATTATTTAATAAATCCACACTTGGGTGACAGCCTGGGTTCAATGAAAAGGCATGCACCATCAATAGAAGCTCATTCTGAAACATAAAATAATGCAACATAAAGTGGAACAGACAAGTACAGATGCGTGACTGAATAAATGATGAATGTAGAAACAGTTCATCAATAGTTGATGATTACATATATTCCCCAAAGTACATATCTGTGCCACCAAACAATGTGTTCAAATATCACGCAGCTTTTACACAGGTTTTACATGGAAAAAAAGAAAACAAACTATACCTCAGGGCCAGACTTTTCTTGGATTGCTGTCAGTACAGCAAAAGGATAGATTGTGTATGCAGAGTTGGTAATATCAAAGAAAAATTGTCCATTCAGCTGATATGTGGCGTCCAATTTTAGATTTAGAATGCTAAACAAACCCTATCACAACAGAGTGCCATGGTCACTTTCTGTTTAATACAGATATCACTGTTGGATGGGTGTTGTTAACATTCTGGCATGGCTGTTGCAATGCAGACTGGATACCAGCGCTACAGCTTTCAGCTCCGTCAGCTCACAGTGCCACGGAGCGAGCCGGGTGGGGGAGCCGCGTGAAGCGATACGGCAATTATTCAGCCTGGCACACGGCTTTGAAGTGAGAACAGACAGCATTTTGTAAAAGGCTGTGAGATGAAAACAGCAGAGGAAAGTTTACAGCATTGTAACAGAACACGGTGCCTAGACCAACACACACAGTCCCGTCTGAGTCTACATGTTATAAGGCTAGACTAATGAACCTGCTGCAATGTTGGGTTCCAGTCATCAAAGTCAACAGAATACTGGTCTCGCATTAACAGACTTGTCTTCACAAGGCTGTGGAGTAACGTCAGGCTCCCTTACACGTCTGGGATAGGAGACAAAAAAACACTCCTGGTTGCTGCATTTCTTTAACTTAATCACAATCGTCTTGGCCGTCTAAAAGCGCCTGACGTAGTGATGGTGCCTCTGCAAGGAAACACCACGTAAAATAGTAAATGAAGTTAACTGTTCAAAAAATACAGAATGTGAGCTATTTGAATTAGCTTGATACATCTTTAAACCTCACTGGCTCTTACCAATGAATCACTGTTTGTACTTCGTCCACAGAAATCCCACAAATCAGTCCCAAGATGTCCCAGTAAGAGAGAAAATGTCCTGAACATATTCTTTGGAATTTTTTACAATCATTCCCCAAAAGAATCCAACAGGCCTGCCTCGTTCAACAATCCGAGTTTTCTTCAAAACTCTTAGCGTGTAGCTTGCAAGCTCAAAGTTTGTTGTTGTTTCTCGAATAGAAATTAGAATAGTGTTTTACGGCAACACACTCCTGGAAATGAACTGTTGGGGATCCAGGCTAACAAATACTAGAATGGGATCCTGCAATTAATGAATTCGGGCCACATCGCTTGGATTCATGTAAAAGTGGCTCTCCAGTGATTAAGGACTTCTCTTCCATAAAGTTGAGGGATTTATGAGAGAGAACTAAAAAGATGCTAGATGGAAGCTGCCATTACTCTCATACTGTAATGGATTTCAGTTCTAAGTGCTTTTGAGATCTGTCGAAGAGATCTTGTACAACTGGTTAGACATTAAATATTGTCATCAAATGCCATTAAAGTAAAGGGTTATGATCTACAAATCTTAAACATGTTAACAAAATTCATTTTGGGGCAGACAGCAGGTCATCTTTTCTGGGATGCTCAGTTATCTGCTGCTAATCCAACAACACAGAAAGTACAGAAAGTAAAAACCATATGCCTCTGCTTCCTGAAATCGATTTTTACTTTCCTAAATCTCCATTTGTATCAAAATCTCCGATCAGAGGCTGTAAAGCAATCTGGTTACATGGGCCGATAGTGAGCATCTAGCCCGCATTTATAGATACTACTTATCCTGGCCAAAATTACAGTTCTACAGCATTGTGTGTTTCCAATTTTTTTATTAAATGACACATTGCTTCTGATTACAACCATAGTTGGATGATTTATTTTGGCTTTAATTAGCAGTAACAGTAACATCATCACCCACTGATCAACAATCGACATCTGCAACAATGAAAGCACCCACAGCAACAACGTGCGTTTATAATGTTATTTCTTCCCAAATCCAGAGTAACAACCGGTTTTGGACTAGTGGTTGGAGAATAAATAACATCCATATTCACACAGACTAACTTCATCTGTCAGAGAGAGACAACGCATTCTCATGAACGGGTTCGTATGAAACTGTACAAAAATATGCACAACAATTTGTATGATATCCTACAAAATGACTGCGCCCACCAGCCAATCACATGACAGTTAAGTATTGGGGGCTTTGTGAGGTTAAGGTTGTTGCAGTTGAGTTTAGCTGACAAAAGGCAATGACAGTTAAGTTTAGGCAGCAAAATTGAAGAAAGGCATGTGTTTTAGGACACACATCCAGCCCAAACTCCTCCCTACGTAGGTCTTCACACTCTTATACAGCAGCACTTAATTTGATGCATACAGTAATTAATACGCTGAATTCATTTACAGTACATTGCTTTTTGTAGCTACCGTATATGTTCGAAGGGTTCATAACAACAGCCTGGCTGACTGTCGACGGTGATGAACCAGAACATCTCTGCTTCCACTGTCAGTGTAATTGTGTTCACTAATACTCTGCCATTGCTGCGGTGGCCATTGAGTGCAACAAACAAATCAGCCACCAGATTTGTCTGTAGGCCAAGCCCCAAAAACACTGGATCCTACATTTCTCATAATGGAACTCAATAGTGTCTTTTGTTAGAGCTTTGCTTGAAAAATACCCAGGTCCTGCTGCTCCCAATTTGTAACAGGCATTCTGATAAATGGTGAGTCTTCTCCAAGCCCAATAACATTATCAGGGTTATTTCTTTCAAACTTTGGAAGACTACTCCACAGGCACAGTTTATACAAATGTTGTCATAGGCTGAACAGTACTTCTTACTAAAGAGAAAACTAAACTGGGAGGCCAAACTTGATAGGTAAAATAAGTGGTTTCCCTTTAAAAAGCAAGTGCTTTTTTCTGTTAAGGGCGGTGCAGTAAAAGTAATTTCCTTTTTTCCACAGCATCACAGGAGGGCAGGTTATGGACTGGGCCACACATGTTCCTCTCGCCTTATTAAGGACCAGTGTAAACACTTTCCTTTGTCTCACCGACAGTGTGATGGGGGCATCCCACTCAGGGGAGCCAGATGCACATTATTGAGCAGACGGGGGAACCTAATGGTCGACCATCTATCATACTCTAGAGCCTGAGGTCTGCATGCAGACAGAGTGAGACGTCCTCCATGCCTAATCAGCTCTTTACCTAGGGTAGACAAATGAAATCCCATTTCAGAAATGATCATTAATTAATTCTGCCACACTTCTATTGTTTGAGCCCCTTTATGGGAACTCCCCATACACTGTTAAAATCACGGACGAAACTTCCGGGCCCGAAAAATTAAGCTAATGCAGAAGTACCTTAAACCTGGATTCTATCGTCCATGAGGAAATGACCCTACTTCACACTTGATTCATTACCTCAGTAAACAATTTCAGATTGAGTTGATGGTCTCAATCGCTTCTTCAATACAGCATGAGGTTCATTTTGTAAATTGTTGTCCCTGTTATTTTAAAAATGACGATAAAGAAGGGGATGCATTAGGACCTGTCAATCAGGACAGAGGCTTAGCGATGCTAACCATGACACTGTATACATTAATATAGACCTGAACTAGTTTTTGGGTGTTGTCCGTGTTTTCTTCTTAAACCTTGATCCTGTCATTGTGTGTTTTCACTTTATCAAAGATAACTGGAACATGTCGGTTGCCTGAAAATGACCTGTTCAGCGTTGTGCCAATGGGTGACGTCCACTATTTTTTACAGTTTCTGGAACTTCCTCGAGGATTTATTCAGAAAACATGATGAAAACATGTTTCGTTTTTTACCATGACATGTCATGTCGACACTACAGACTGACATATTAGAACATCTTTTCAGCAGCAGTAAGGATGTAAAGTGGGAGTTGATTAGTTGGCTGTGCCAGGTGCAGCTCTACCTGTAACCAGCTGCGGACCGGAGCTAAATGAGCTGGAGGAAAGCGTTATGGTAATAACTGCAGAATTCATTTGGCACCCGGGGAAGGACAAGCCCTTCACTCCAGCTGAGTTCTGCTTTAATTCGCAGGCTTTATTTAGGTCTGGGAATTAGTACCTCCAGCAGGCCAGGGACTAACAACCAGCACTAAGACTGGTCAATTCATTTTGTAATAAAGATAAAGACTCCCTATATACACTATACATTTAGGAAAACCATGTTAGTGTATACTGTTAAGTTGAAGGGAAAATGTGGAATTAGTCAACTTAAATATCTTGCTTATTAAAACATTCAACTCCCCACCTCTGTTGTAGAGTTGTACTGACGCCAGCGGGAACTGGTGTAAGGAGCGTGAGCCGCTAATAGCTTTGCAAAAAACTTTAAATTAAAAAGCATTTTTGTTCTTTTTTCTGTTTTAGTCTGGCATTTTTCCAGGTCACCAAGGGTCCAGAACAGGTTAAAGTGGTCCAGGACGGTCCAGCTCTTAGCAGCACTCAGAGTTGCTTGACGTCAGTGTACACAGAGTGACAGATAACACAGTTTTCACTCAAATCACAACTTTGCCACAATGTCTTCCTGAGGGTTCTCCTTTTCTGTCTTTCTCTCTTGTTTACTACGGAAGTGATTTTTAGTAACATGTCATTTGAACCCATGTTGCAGCCAATGAAATGAATAGACGTCGATGTTAGGTTTACTTCAAGAAATTTTCTGAAACTTGGGTTTTTGTTTAAGCCTCTCTAGGCCTGCAGAGTTTGAGGAAAAATAGGACTTACAATTTTTTGGCTTAGAATTGATATCACAATTCTCTGCCTCAATTTCTTGATTTGATGACAAAAAAAATCAAATCGGCAGAACGAAACATAGATTTTATTTTGGCACCAATAGCACATCGCTCACCACCACAAGCCTGTAGACATAGAGGCTTCAATGGAGAGAAGGGAGAGCACCGCAGCACTTTAAAACCTGTTTTACACAGTCTTTGTTTTAAACTCACAGAAGAAAATAGTGTTTGTGATGCATTTGGCTCGTAAAATTAAATGAATCAAATTTATTCCAAAATGAAATTTTGAAGAGGGTGAATCGAGATCGCGATTTCATAACGATTAATCGTGCAGGCCTCTCCTAATCTCATCCAGGGACAGACAAAGAGGAATACACTGTAGCATGTGTAATGTTATTCTTCCCATACATCATGCACCTACATGCTTGTCCCTTTTTGTAGAACATGTTTTTTTTCCCACGCCAGAAATGATGATTATCGGAAAAATACAGTGGTTTGTATTTCTTTGAAAAACAGCTGAGGCAACAAACTCCGCCAGCAGCCACACTGTTCTGCTGATTCAGACGGCAGAACAGATCCCATTATCTTGTTTATCCTCATGGAAATTAAACAGTTTACCATGTGACCTACATTTTCTTAACAGAGTCAAGTCTCAGGGAGGCGCTGAAGAAACAGCTTTTGTGGGTAAGTTGAGAAGGAGGATGACATTTGCATGATGTGTTCAAGATAAGACTTGGATGCCTTCCTCCCTTTGGATCCAAGGGAAAAACTTTATAGTCATCTCAAGAGAAAGTAGGAGCGAGGAAGACACATTGGGGTGTTGTGTGAGGGCGGCACCTCACCCTGACCTGCTCTCCTCAGAGTTCATTAAAGACCTCGCTCTCTTGCATTATGTAGTGTTCCCTGCTCATGCTGTGCCTGGATGCTGTGTTTCTGTTGGATTCTAGTTATATTTTTGTGCAACAACTTAGTCGTTTGTTCTCAAAATCTTGAGTATGAAAACATTAAACTTACCAACTCAGTTGTAGAGATGTACAGACTCCAGGCAGGGCTGTTATAGTAAATAGTTTCAGTAAATTGAAACTAATTACAATCTAAAACTAAACTAAAACTATATTGCCAGGTTAATGTCTTTTTTTTTAAAGCTCTTTTACACCTATGTGAGCCACACTGTTGTCAAGCCTCTCAAAACACAACACACACACGTGAGCCCCGTCACGGTGACTAACGTAGAGTTTTTCCTGCATGCCTCATTGACGTGTAACGTTAGACAGCCAATCACAAGCCGTTATAGATCTTAGTGCAAATGCTAATGAGATTAGAATGGATAAATGGAGTTAATTTCTAATAACACGAAATAATAAAAAAAAAAAATTAAATACAAGACACAGAAGCAGTTTATGAATAAAAAAAAAAGCAAGAATAAGCTAGATAAATAATTACTCTTGTCCAAAAGGGAGTAGGAGGACGCTAAAACACTTTTCAGGTGCTACCCTTTTAAAAATGTTCATACCTTTATATCTTTAATTACAATCAAAGGGATATCTCAACAGCCCTCCATACAACCCTTTAACTGAAAACAGCATCAACATTCAAAAAGCAGGGCGCCCTGGTAGCTCACCTGGTAGAGCGTGTCCTCCGTGTACCAAGGCTCAACCCTTACCGCAGCGGCCCAGGGTTCAAATCCGACCTCTGGCCCTTTGCTGCATGTCTGTCCTATCCATTAAAGGCAAAAATGCCCCCAAAAAAATCAAAAGACACTAGCCAATCAATCAGTAAAATCACAATTACACCATCTCCTCAATTAAATAATGTACTCCTGCTGTATTGCATGGGGTTTTGAATGACTGGGTTGATTTTTCAAAACTTTGGAGGACATTCGGTCAATGCCTAAAAGTATCAAACTTCGGCAGCCAGTCCTAATGGTATCACGGGGCCTCTAGTGAGCCCCAGCTAGTTAATTCCCCGCTAAGAATAAAGCCCTCTCCCCACAGCGATGGCAGCAGTAGATAAATGGCCAGGCAGTCTTATCATCACCTCTACACTTCAGGCTCAGGAAACCAATAAAGATGGCCTCCCTGACGGCGTTTCTGCGCAACCCCAACAGCCCCCATGAGCCTGCCGCCACCCAGGGGACCAGCGTCGGTGTAATTGCTGCTATTGTGAGCCACGAGGAGCCAGCTGAGGTCTGAGCGGGAGTTGGATGATGAGTGGAATGAGGGGAAGGTCCTGCACATAATGTCCTCACGTAGCTCACATTAGACACTGATTGATGCCTCACATTGATCTTCCTCAGCTTCCGAGACCCGAGCTTTCATCCTGAAGGACTTGCAGAAGGAGCGTGCTACACAGCTCTAGGTGAAGCTCCTAACCAGTCGTTGTTGTTTTTTGTGCCTGTCCTGTCCTGACTCTCTCAGTCAAAAGAGTACCTTCACATACCGTACATAGGCCTAATTTACAGGAGGGATGGGGGGGGGTTACAACTAGCTAGCGATTATCGGCCCTGGGGGATAATCGGGCCATTTTTTGGCAGTTTGCAGTATTATCTGTATCAGCGTTTCATTTGTCTGATAACCAATGAAATTAAAAGGTAACTACCATTTTTTTTTTTTACCTGGACCCTATTTTCCTGTTTTGTGTCTATGTGACTGATGGGAACAACTGGTCCAGTATTAAGCGAGATTAAGCGCCAAAACAAGCAACGATGTAAGGACAATAACTAGTAGGACAATTGTCCAGCCTGTACTTAACTTCATAGTAGAGCTTGTTTTTGCAGCAGACAGGCTCAGATTATATATTCTAAGTGTCTGACAACATTATGGAAAGGGTCCCTTTAGAGATAGACCTTTAAAACCTCTTAAAGACCTCTCTGTTTAACCAGGAACAGCTCTGAATCCGTCCTCTCTCTCCCCGCCCCCCCAATCTGCATGAAAAAAAAGAAAAGAAAAGGCACAAATTGTTGCAGAAAAATTGAACAGAATGGGGGAAATGAAGCGTTTTGACGCTCAACGATTTCCCGTGGGACGACCACCAGACACCACCCCCGTCCAATGTTGAAACAAAGATTTCACTAGCTAGGCCGAGATCTCATACCCCCCCACTCGCATTTGAGAAGCCTTGATAAATACCTGAAATGGTCATGAAAATAAATGGCGATTTAACAAGGTTAAAAAAATAAAGGCGACCGAGCCTTTTCAGTGGCTGCTCCAAATCTCTGGAATAGTTTGCTTTTTCAAAAATAATTGAAAAAAAAATTGTTTTATTGTGAATTATTGTGGATTGTGAAATTTTCAAACCCTCGCTTAACACCCACTTCTGTTCTTTAGCTATCAGTTTGAGATGAGTTTTTGACACCTCGACCTTTGCTACTGTTTTGAATACTTTGAATACTTGTTACATCTAAATGTTCTGCTCCCATTAAATGAATTTAAGGCCATGTTAAAATGCCGTATAACTCAAAAATATAACTGTCACATGTGACCTGTTCCTTTCCTCTATGTGTGATGCTTGTTTTTTTTGACTAGGCTGTGTTTCTGTTTGAATTGTAACCGGTGTGCTTTCTTGGCCAGGTCTCCCTGTGGAAAATGGATTTTAATCTCAAGGGACTTCCTGGTTAAATAAAGGTTAAATAAAAATAAAATAAAAATGTGTTTGTGAATGCTGTCCATCCACTGCAGCCTCCCAGTCATCTGGCCTGAGGATCATCATTAGTAAAGCCTTAGAGCTGTGCTCCCTCTAGTGGACCCCCGTCCTAAACACCCAACACTTCAGCAGAGGTATGGTCAGTGTTGGTGCGCTTCACCTCTCTAATTACTTCCTTTTCCTCAATCTTTTTTTTTTTAATTTTTATTCCTTATTATAATAGTTCCTATTTCTTTTTAATTTTAAAGACTATTTGTCTTTTATTTTTCTATTTATGTAATGTTTTTTTTTAAATATTTGTCGAAACCCAACATACCAAGCCCCCTTGAGGGTTTTCCGGGTTTCCTTTGCATGTCTTTTTATTTTTTTTATTTTTGTTACTTAATGTCTCTTATCCTTTGTTTGGTCTTCCCTGTGTGATTTCACTCAGGGCAGATTTGCGTGGCCTTCGGCTGCCTTTGTGCTGGCATTTTTAACTCCAGTCCATTTAACCTGCTCCTCAGATCTCCGCAGGGTAAATCCAGACAACTATCTGTCCAATCGGAGTTTTCTGTTACATGACTTAAACAACCTTGGAACATGTTTCACCAAAACAGGTTCCTTCCTGAGGCTATTTTGCAGCGGTGACTGGTTTGAAGAAATTCCAATAAACCAGAGCCAGTTTTTCTCCCATCTAGGAAGGCTGTGTTGACTATCCAGACCTTTTCTCCGCAGCGTTGTGGAGGAAGGTCTGGCGATGCGAGACTTTGCAATGTGTTTTCCTCCTGGGTTAAGTCTTTTTTTGACACTTTTTTTTTGTTGGTTTCTCTCTCTTTCATTCCCTACCAACGGGTTCACCACTAACATCAACTTATTACCACTAGTTTTACATTTTTTTTAAATTCAGGGTCAATAAGACTAATGTTTTTTTAAATTATTCCTCATTTTGGGGTTAAATAAAACAGAAACTATGAATTATTTCGACAAATAGTTATAATTAAGTCGATAATAATTGACTGTAAAAGTTTAGTCAGGATACGGTTAAAAAAACGTTTTTATTTTTTTTAAATACTATGAAAATGTAATAAAACACCCAAAGTCCTATGAAAGTAGTGATCGTATCCTTAATTTTTACTTGAGAACAATGTTGTATGGAACACCCCATGTTATTGGTGGGCAATTTGCTGTTTCAAGCTCCACAAGCTAATTGTTTCCAAAACTCGGCGTCTAATTTGAAAAAGCATTTTGATATTATTATTTTCAACTTAAATAAATTTTACTTGAGTAAAAAGCTTGAGTATTTACTTCAACTTCTACAGAAGTCTTTTAAAACCCTGGTATCTATACTTCTATTGAGTAATGAATGTGAATACTTTTGACACCTCTGACTGTCAATGAGTGAAACGGACTTATCAACAGGTCGATATTATGAGCAGATAACATGAAGTCATTGAGATATATCGTAACCGGGGAAGATTTTGGCAGATCTGCTAAAATAAATTGCATTGCAGCAAAATAGAGCAATGCAGCCGTTTTACTAAGCTGCATCTTTGTGTGTTAACTTGTTTTGTTTTTTCAAATTTGAGTTCAGAGACCCCGCGCTGTTGGCAGAAGAGCTGTGGACTGAGAATACTCTGAGAAGCATGGATAAAAATCAATTACAATATAATGTAACATGCTCTTCCTCTAATGAAGTCACAACATTTTGCACTAATTGCTTGTTAGAAATAAAATTGCTCAGAGAGAATCTAGCCAGAAAGTTGCCAAGTTGGCAACGTTAGTGACAATCTCCGCGAGTACAGTGAGTACAGCTTTTGTACTTAGTTAGTACTTGGTTACTTTCCCCCATTGAGCCCTATACATACAGGTGGAATACTTGTCAGAATCAGTAAATCGTGTATTGCCACAATAAATTACACAGATGTTGCCTTGGTGAATGGTGCATATGTAAACAAACATATTAAACATTAATATGAAATATACAATAAATACAGAAACAAATACATACATACAAAATAACTGTTGCATGAAAAAAAGGCTGAAGGGATTGAGTGCTGAATACAGAGTGCAACTAATATATAGTATATGTGTATTATGTACACCATACTGTTACAGTTCAGGTTAGAGAATGAAGTTTCATTTTTCTTTTTTAATGACATGCGACTGAAAGCCGGTTTTGTCTTAAGCAGAGAGACAGCGGCCTTCAGCATATGTCACAGTTTTTATTGCCTCCGGCGGGCAGAGCAGCAGCATCCCTGGTCTGAACCGGTCTTTGAAGTATGTTTGAGTGGCAAGACTGTTAGGCAACACCACACACAAGATGAAAGGTGAAGCAAAATGTCAGTGGAGACACACTGTTCAAACCCCCTCATCAGTCGACTGCTGAACTGTACCCAGAACAGCCCTCCTACAGTCGGCCGTTAAAACAAACACAGACAGTATCGTATTGTGGCTGCTGACGGAGAAATGAAGAAGAGGTAGACTAACTATTAATAAGCCTGGTTCATCATAGTACAGTCTAGAGCCCGACCGATATAACAGCAAGCCGTTATTAGGCATTTCCCAATCTGTTATTTCTTTTTCTTTTTTAATTTTCATTCATCAGAATCATTTATAATGACAAATAAATGATTTAGAGTGTTGAGTATGAGTGATGGCGTTGCATAGTTTGTCCACCAGAGGGCGCTCTACAACGTCCCTGTTGGCAACACTGATTTTTTTTTTTTATGTGTTTTTGTTCAAAGGACTTTACGTTTCATATCTTAAGTTTGTATTTTTATACATTTTATTTATCAGAACCTTAACATATTTTGATGTTCCTCTGTTCTGTTGTGACAATTAAACTACTTATTATCATATTATGTTAGTGAGAACTCATAAATAACTACAAATAACTAATGTTAGGGAAATCAGTTTGTCTTGTAACAGGTTTTTGGATTTGAAAAATATACATACATTTATATATTGGCGTATCAGATTTTTAAATAACCAAATATTTGTATCGGTGTCGCCCTTAAAAATCCTTTATCGTCCAGGCTCTAGTCTAGTCTAGAATGAAGGATGTTTCAGATCCAACAACTAAAACAACAAGTTCCCTCCCGAAGGCTAATCTGTCATTGTGTCCGGGGCTCAGCTCTTCCAAGATATGAGTACATAAGTGTGATTCTATGTGATTTTATGCTGACAAAATCAATTTATTTCTGCAAGGTTTCCCTATGACAGCGATTTGAATCTGTTTTAATCTCCGAGACATCCTGGTTGCTCAACATGCAGAGCCATACATCACGGCTTCATCTCCTGTCATGTCTTTTTTAGTTATTCTTGCCATTCTCAATGCATCAACTATTTTAGAAATCAGGATTTGTGATGTTTACACCCACCAACTGTATCCATGTTATCATGGCAACGGACAATGGTGCAAAGCAGAGCATGGAGATAGCAACCTTTTTCATATTAATATACAATTTGGCATTTATTGAGATTGCAAATTTGCAAAGCTGCAAAGCCAGCTTGGAAGTCCCAAATGTCAGGCTTTTCCCACCAGCACCTGAGAGCAGGATCACAGCCAGTGATGATGATCAGATAACAGAAACCCCCCCTCATCTAGATTAGCTGCAAAATCTAATCAAGCAGAGGTCTATCTTTCGGTCACATTTCACCCAAATATGTTTTTTAGAGATAAAAGACAAACACTCAAGGCAAAGCTGAGAACTGTTTCCAATAACCACAACAGAGGGAAATGTGGCAACTTTGAGCTGTAGCAAGAGTTATACTGATATCTGCAACTGAGGATTTTATTAATAATTTTGTCTGTAATATGTGGAAAATGCTATTTTTGTAAAAAGGCCTTATTTGGAATATCTACACAGAATATGCTGTTTAACTTACATCAAATTAGTAATATTGTCATATATGGCCTTAAAAGTGGAATATAAGTGTGCATGTAACACTGTAGCCAACAACACCTGCAACTGCTACACACTAAAAACACACAGAGATCTCCTCCTACAGCACACTGAGGCTAAAACACCGTGGCTATTTTCGCTGTTTTCTCCTCCAAGCCTTTGATTATGCAGCATTAAAACAACAGTGAGGTTTGGATCTGGAAAAAAAAACAGCATTTAAATCTACAATGACATTTAGTTCATGATTTTGTCATTTTCCTTAATAGTTTGAAGCAAGGCACAAAGGCTGTGTGACACTGCCGTAGTCATCTTTCAAGATGTAAAGGTGCATAGTGAGTGAGGCATTAAGCTTTAACCAGGAGGTCTCCGTAAATATTTTAGTGGCCCATTTAATATTGACAAGTGGGCAGACATCTCTGGATAGATTTACCTTTGTGATAACAGTAGATTGGGAACAGCGTTGGTACCTAAAGGTCCCGCAGCGAGCTCTGTGGAAACATGCTGACGAAGAATTTTCCAATAAAAGCCATTAAATCAATCTCGAACAAAGTGGTGCAGCTTCAGCTGCTTTATTTGATATTGCTGTCATGAAAAGTGATGTATGTGGCATTATACACACACACACACACACACACACACACACACACACAAACACACACACACACACACACACACGGTTAAGACACACTGATAAATGACAGAGCCTATATGGACAACATCCACACCAGTCATTATCTGACAGCATTGTTTCTCAATAATTAAATGACTCTAATTATTAAGCACTTCCCTGAAGAGCCCTTACACACTAATTACTTCTTCACTCAGTTTGTCTGTGTTGCCATGTTATTGCTGCTTTGCTCTGAAGATAAAGATAAATTCTGAAATAAATAAACTAAACTGTACCATGTAGTATGTTAAGATCTGAACCTCTATTTACCATCTAACTCCGTTCTCTTCTGTGGACAAAGTACACAAGGCAATGCATTGGTAAGAGAATATGACGTCTAATCATGTATCAGCTGATTTAAACAGCTCACGTTACTGTATTGTGTGAACAGCTAGCTTCATGTAATATTGTATGTGACGTTTTCTTTAGCCGGAAATGGTTCACCAAAACAAGTTCCTTCCCGAGACCACCGTCGCTGCATCCGGAGCTCAGCACTACCCAAGGTGATTGTGACTGGTTTAAAGATATGCAAACAACCCGGAGTGGGTTTTTTCCACGGCGCGGTGGAGATGGGTCTGGCAATGCGAGACTTTATCAACTGCAATTGCTGAGTGGACGACAAGTCCCAAATGGAAGCCCGCACTATTCTCCAACATTACTTCACACTGGACCAGAAAAATACTACAAACAAGTCAAACCAGCGCTCACTATGACACACTCTCATGCTCTCTGTGTTCCTTGGCCGACCATGTGATCAGTCAGGGCACTTTAGGAATCTCAGCACTGTAAAAAGACCAACCAGCAGCAACCTTAAGCTAGGATGGATCACATGATCAGCCGTGGCAGTCTATCCCTGGCTCTGAACCCGCCTCGGCTTTGCGGCTGTGCCGTGACCGGGGAGGGGAGGGGCTGCTTGGTAATGTGATGAAAACCCTGCTTAGCGCAGGCAAGCCCGGGGTGGAACAGATGGAGGATCCTTCGTTCTTATGCAATCCTGCACTAGTGAAGAAGACAACATGACTTTTATGCGACTCTCCGGATGTCAAATAAAATAAAAAAGGCCTAATGGAAGACCTGCGACTAATTGATGAGCTTTGTAGACGGTCGGTTAGTGGGATTAACAAGATGTCAACACAGCCCCCCCCCCCAAAAAAAAAAAAAAAACTGCCTGATACTGCTGAGACATTTTTGTCAGCTTCACAACACAGTCCTGTTAAATAATGTCCTACACGTACAGTTTCACATAAGCCCAATGAATGAAACATTAATCCTCTAGTATAGTTAGTGCAGTCTGTCTTAAATACATGAATAATTCCAGATTTTTTGCAGATTCCTCATTAATATTGATGACCTTCATAAATATTAGCATAGCAGTGAATTAATAGTCATTAATCTGAGCAAGATGTTAAGAGTTGTTTCTGTAAAAATAGACTGTAAAATACTCGATTAGTGTATGCATTTGGTCTATTTCATTCTATGCATTTACATGCAGTTTAGAAACCCGGTTATATCCAGGTTAAGGCCATGCCCCGGTTTCTCAAACGCCATGTCAACACCTTACCTCTGGTATTGGAGTTTTCATACCCTGTTTAACAGAGCCATGGAAATCCCTTACTAGTCTCGCATTGCCAGACCTTCCTCCTCCCCTCAAATGTCATTGTGTTTGTGTGTGTTTAGGAGAAAACAGCCGTAAAGTTACGAAATGTGGATGCGTTTGGCGGCCCAACCACTGTGGAAGGCCACAATTAACCAACAGGCTGAGAGAAGACAAAGCACTGACAAACAACACTCAAGGAAGGGGAAAAAAGTCTGCCTTTCTGAAACCCCTTTCTAAAAATAGCTCAGCTGGTGTGACATCATCAGTGCTATGCAAATACCATTCACCTTTACTTCTGTTGGTGCAGCTGAAAAGTCTGCGTAGAGTCTGTTTTATCCCCCCCGGTAGCATCTCTGGTTGTTTGGACTTACAGCATGCACACACACAAAAAGACATGCACATTCACAATGTCCCTGTACATTTTCTGTCATTTTGGTTTTTAAAATCACTTCACTGCATAAATAGAAATATAATTTTTCTATCTCAAGTGAGCACTATCCACTATTACATTAAGTTTTTTTTCTGGCAAATCCTAACTCTCAGTTTTCCTCGACTAGCACTTCATTCACTTCAGTCCTCCCAGCATGCAACATTTAAAAATGTACTCACAAGTCATGGTGGCGTCTGTGAGGCATGGAGGAGCTGGGAACCTCTGTCTCTGGTCTAGAGGAACAGAAGAGCAGAAAGCTGAAGCACACACTGACTAGCATGCAGTTAAATCTCCCTCAGTCACCCACCTACTCAGACACACACACACACACACACTCACACACACACACACACACCCGGACTTGGGCATGCTGCTCATTCAAGCTTGGTCACAGTGGGGATGATGGCTCACGTAAAGCAGTCTTATGATGTAACCGGCGCCACACATCTCATTAGCGGCGGTCAATACACAAACTCTCTATTGCATTTAACCTACTTAAACTAGAATCATGTACATAGACTAGTACTGTGTACCCATTAAATCTCCTTAATCCTGTCTGTATGGTCAATATCTTTTAGTGCTTGGAGGCGTGACTGTGTAGAAACAAAAGAGAATGTCACACCGCACACACACACACACACATACACACACACAAACACAAACAAGACTTTTGTGGACGTCATCTTGGGTTTTGAAAAAAAAAACACTCCAAAAATTTTCCTTGTTTTCTGACATTTTACAGACCAACAAATAATCGATTGAGAAAATAATCGACAGATTATCAACGATAATAATAATCTTTTAGTTGCAGCCCAATTGAGAATCCTGAGTTAATCTGAATGTTAATTTGAATATGTTTTTAAAATGTCATGTGGAGCTTTAACATGTATTTGTTTTTTTTATTTTCAGTAATCAAATCCTAAAAGGAATCCAGTTTTAGAGGAACAATGTAATTACACTACAGAGTAAGTATGATTTGGATCACAGTTCATAACTGCAACTCTCGGCTTATTATACTACTGTCCTGAGAAGGGGAGACGGGATTGGTCCGATGGTCTCTACGGAAACCACTGGCTGTGTTGAGGGCAGGTCCACAGAGGGAAAGGCATAAGGGAATCAAATCCTTTTCCGTGCTTCTCATCCAGAGCTGATGAGTGTTTCGCAGCTTATGGACTGCTTTACAAATGACTCGGCAGGTTTGGGCCTTAATCACATTTCATTCTGCTGCATATTTGCTATCCTGACAAACATGGTGATAAGAACGTCAGTGAGCAGAGACTACATTAGGCAAATGCTGCAAAAGCTGCTAAGAACTCATGTACATTAGGGTGTGAAGAGTGGGGGCAGAGTCCAAGTGGTGCTAGCCTTTTTACCATTAGGTGTCCCCAATATCAGATTTTCAGGGTTAATCATTTTGTCACTTCCCATAAATATGAGTAATTCCTTGTCTAATTAAATATTAATTATTGTAAACAGGAGTAAAGGCTTGTTAAAATACCAGCACACGCAACAGAAAATTGTGCTGGTTTTAAAGTGCTGGTCCTTGGTTTTTATAGGTTATCAGTTGGCCCATGACCCTCAGATGGTCTACATTCTTTGCATCATATTATGGATGTATGACTTACATATTCAAATGTTAAAAAAAAAAAAAAGTTGTCTTTTTGCATATTACTTAATTCAAGGAGGGCTAGGGAATTTTTCTTCCTGACTTTTGTTGGTCCTTATGTGAACAAAAATAAGATAAAGGTAAAACACAGCAACACACAGGCCAACAGGCCCATATTAACTGGTGAAATGCCTGAGCATCTAATGGACCTGTCTCAGGAGAAAGAAAATGGAGTTGCTTGTAAAAGAAAAAAGAAAACACTACCTAGTAGGAGCAATTCAGCTGACTGACACTACAGAGCATGTTTGGAAAAGAAGGCCTTGCATTTTCTCAGTTTTTACTGAGCTGACCTTTTCTCTTTTGAGTTAAAACGTGCCAAGGCAGCAGATGAGCGGATGCTGGTTTTAGAGAATATGCACCGACAGTATTTCAGCCGTGCCTTCCATCTCCAGGCTGCACATAAGTGAAGTTGTAAAGAGTTGCAAAGAAAAATCAATAATCGATTTGTTGTACACTATTAAATCAATTACTACTTACCAACTACTTTGATAGTCCATTGATCATTTTGAGTCATTTTTCATAAAAAGAAAGTCAAAATTCTGATTTCAGCCTGTTCAATGTGAATATTTTCTAGTTTCTTCACTCCTCTGTGCCCGTAAACTGAATATCTTTTAGTTATGAAAAAAACAAGACATTTAGGGATGTCATCTTGGGCTTCAGGAAACACTGATTGAGATTTTTATTACCATTTCTGACCTTTTGTAGACCAAACAACTACTAGATTAATCGATAATAAATTAACAGATTCATTGACAATAAAAATAATTAGTCAGTTGTTGTCCTAAAGTTGTGTATCCTCCTGGACTATGTAAGGCCTAATCAAGGGAGGGTGGAGCCAGCCATACTTTTGTGTGATACAAAACAGGCTGTATTTATATAGCAGTTTTCTAGTCTTAACAACTACTCAAAGTGCTTTTACATAGTACAGGAACCATTCACCATTCACACACTGTGGCCGTACAAGGTGCCACCTGCTCATCAGATAAACCACACACATATTTACACTCCGATGGCATAGCATCGGGGGTCACCCGGGGTTTAGGGTCTTGCCCAAGGACACTTCAACATGGGACTTCACGGCCAGGGATTGAACCACCCAACTTCCAATTGACAGGCAACCCCTCTACCACTGAGCCACAGCCGCCCCACAAAAAAAAAAAAAAAAACACACAGACAACAAAAGAAGGCTGAAAAAAATAAAAAAGACAGGGGGCGGGCAAATTGCTTAACAGCTAAATAAAA
Organism: Etheostoma cragini; assembly: GCF_013103735.1. Classification (NCBI taxonomy): domain Eukaryota; kingdom Metazoa; phylum Chordata; class Actinopteri; order Perciformes; family Percidae; genus Etheostoma; species Etheostoma cragini. The sequence goes on from NC_048410.1 coordinate 3,427,010, forward strand.
TGCTGCCCCATCACTCACAGCAGACAACATGACTGCGGAATATCCATTGCATGTATGACAGTTGGCTGCACGTTCCTCCCAGGAATACACGCTGTGCAGAACAGGCTGAATGATCCTTGTTGCCATTACAAGGCGGATGGAGGTGCTGAAATATCAATCACAGGCGAGGCCTTTACAGCAGTTGTCATGACAATAGTGATAGGTGAAAGCATCCTCTCCTTCCCTCTCTCTGGGGACGTAATGACATTCAGTCCCACTCTACATGAACACAAACAAGAGAGATTCCCGACGCGGATGCAGGTCCCCGGGTCCCTCCCACGTGTTGGGTCTTAGCTAATGCGACTGATCCAGAGCCAGGGGGATGTTTTCAGTCTGCTCACAGCCAGAGACAAAATGTACAGGGGGCGAGTTTGTCACTTTGATTAATAGTGCTGGATTGGTTGCTGCATGTAGTCGCATGGTGTACATTTGATTTGCAAAACCCCTCGCTTGACAGCAGGGAATGAGTTAACACTCCCAGAGGCCATCATCTTGTTTCTACAGTACAAACATCATGCATCTTCACGAAGGGAAAAGACACTGAAAGTCACATCTCTGGTCTGATCTCATTAGGAATTCCCGTCTGGGGAACTGGACTCGATTTAGCAACTCTGTCCTGTGCATTAAATGTCTATTAAATGTCTAACGGCTGTCGGCTGTGACTAAAAGGAGTCTACCATTCACTAGAAGTCTGAAAAAGACTGAGAAGATTGAAGTCCGACACCATCTCACATCTAAAGACAATCTGTCAAAATGTCACTGAGCCTTTTAGTTACAGACTAGAAGATTTTATAAGACTGGGGATTTTACAAAGTCAAAATTTGCAAAAATAGATGCGTACATAACTACGCAAAGTTAAGCACAATAATTTGTAGTTATTCAACGTAGTTTTTGCTGTGCGCACCACATAGACTGCTGTAGAGGAGCGCCATGGACCCCACAGGGAGGGGGTCAGGGTGGATGGGTGGGTCATAAAACACAGGACTTTCAAGCTAGGGTGTGGAGTTCACCTCCCGACAAAAAGAAAAAACACTGTCACAAGTCTGCGTTTGTTCCTTTGGAGTTTTAACAAACAACTTCTTTTTTTCTAAACTTAACTAGATGTCAATCAATCCAAATGTTTTGGTTGTGAGATATCCCGAACCGTGATTCAGAGGAGACACAGCATCATCATCAAGCAGCACACGTCTGGAGGCGTGTAATGTCTCTGTTGTTTCCCCAGTACTGCATCTAATCCTTGGGCAGAAGAAGTCTAATGATCTATTATGTAACAGGCTTGTAGGGAGTAGACAAGTATATCATGAGCACTGATGGACATGTCTGCTGGGATAATGGCACTCAGGTCTGCTTCTGGTCACATGGTAAACAATGGATACATCTGCTGTGTGCAACGGAAACATTGTGCTATCAATTCCAGATTAAAAACAATAGCTGCTGTTGGGTGGGTAGGTTCTGTGAAGTCATAGTGCTACAGCATCGAACCAAAGGCAGCCATTAGGACCCAGGAGTGGCGGCTCTTCCTCATGAGAAAAAAAAAAGCCTTGGGCTCAAAACAACAACCACACACAAAACACATCCTCCAGTAACTGCTCTACCCTGCTTTAGCCGTTTTTGGAAAAGACAATGAGTAGGCTATGAAGTGGCAATTTAATCTCAAGATTGTTCAGCTTGGTAGATGATGCACATGGCAGCTTATTGAGCGGTAGTTCTGTGTGACGAAAGCCAATCTGCAGATTGTGTCACGGTGTTGCTCATCACTGCTACATGCAGCAAGAATGACAGGCGTGAGGGAGAAGCGGTAATGGACAGTGTGTGTGAGTGTGTGTGTTTGAGTGAGTGAGTGATTGGAAGGAGAGTTGATCCACTCTGTGGTCCCTGTCTCCCTCCTCAGGCTGTCCTGCCCTCACATCTGCAAAATAAACCCTTAGGCAATGACACCTTTTATGTTAAGCCCACCCTGTTAGACTTCTGATACCCAGCACAAAACCGGATGGAGTGTTTCCCAAAGCCCAAGACTGCGTCCTCAATTGTCTTTTGTCCACAACTCTAAGATTAAGCTATTCAATTCACTGACAGAGGATTGAAGAAACTTTCAAAATGACACAAACTCAAAATAGCTTGCGATTAGTTGTTGAAAACTAATCGATTAATTGAGTCATCTTTGCGGCTCAAAATTCCAGAACTATATTTTTTTATATGTAATTTAATAAACAGATAGTATTAATTCATTAACAATAACTATGTTTCTCCACATAGTTTCCACATCAACTTATTAAGGTAACATATCAGTGTTGTGTTTACAGCTTGTTTCTGCTGTCCCCAAGTAGCAAATATTGTTTCTTAAAAGATCCTAATAAATGGGCACTTAAGTATTCTGGAAAAGGGCTGCACTGTCAGTGGCTGACCCAGTTAAACTAATACAGTCATCAATAATCCTAAATTCACATCAACAACACCTGCCATTTATTTTATTTAATTTTAAAGGATTTCTAGCTCATAAAGCCCCCAAAGTGTCCTTTTGAGGCTGTGCAAGATTCGCACAGTTACACACGTTTCATTGACTTTATGAGAATGTCCAGTCAGCACATTTCAACATGTTAGTGCAGTGTGCATGTTGTCCACAGCAAATGTCTTGCCTCTAGCTTTAAAATGATTCATTTGACCAGGGTGACCCTGCGTTGTCACTGATATCATTCGGGTGAATGGCTACATGATTTTATTAATGGTTTGAAACAGGCACGATTGTAAGTCTTGTTAATGTGTGTGCGTGTGTGTCCTGGTGAGAGAAAGAGAGCGCGTGTGTTTGTGTGTGTGTTTGAATGAAAATGTTTTTAGACCAACAGAGGGCACTGTGTTTTCACCCGAAATGTCACGTCCCACTGGACCCCTTGCTTCCGGGCAAAAGGACAGTGTCAACACATTGTTAATCTAGAATCTACTTTTATCCTGGCTCGCATTAGGCCAAAGACACGCGTGAATAATTCATTGTCAGATGACCTTACTCCACTTACCTCACCTCTAAAACCTGGTTGATTTATTATTTTGTGATCAAATGTTTTTATTTTTATTCTACAAATAAAGGAAAATCACAAACAAACCAGAGGCAAAACACTGGAACATAAAAACATGTCCCAGGGCCAAAACATACAGAGAGGAAAGACGTGAGGGAGGGGGGGGAAACACAAAAAGAACGCATCATAAAAAGTGACGTCCACAGCTTACTTAACACATGCAGAAACAGACATAGAGAAATCCATACAGAAACAGACACACACATAGACCGACACTAGACAGGGGACAAATCACACATACAAACAGAAGCAAATAGAAGTAAAGACTGTAACACAAATTCACCGCATAGATTTCAAAGACTCAGCAACGCTGAGTCAAGTGTCCAAAGTCTGTCCTGGGGCTCCATTAATGCAAGCCATGGATAGTTCCAAGTATACAACATCCAAAAAAGAAAGGATCCATGTAAGAACAGATAAGTCATGAGGTGGTTTCCAGTGGGTTGCAATAATCCTCTTAGCAGCTGTAAGCCCAGCAAACACAGCACGTTTTAAAGCTTTAGAGAGCTGGAAGGCTGGTGGGTCAAAACATTGACAGCAACAGACACAGTAACATTTATCAAGGTGGAAATTTTGGATGCACTATTGTTCCACAACTGACCAACAGGAGAACACTCCCAGAACATGTGAAGATATGTACCTTGAGCTTTTAGTGCACAGAAAGTGCATAAAGGGCTGCTAATTATTTGAATGTGGTGCATTTCCACGGGAGTGAGACGAGTCCTGTGAATCTGCTGATGGTCTGGATTGAAGACACTTCTGGAATGTTAGACCATACTTCAGGCCAGTCGAGATCAACACTCAGGCCTGGGCAATCGCATTCCCAGATCCTCTCAATCGGAAGGGCAGAGCGACCATATATCACTAAGGACGGATAGCGCCCGGCTACAATACCACAGTGTTTAGGCTGCACAGTAAATAACTTCCGAATTGGATGGACGTGCAAAGGCCTCCGCCAGGGGACACCGTATGCCTGAGTGCTGACCTTAACAGAAGGTAAAAGAAGAAAGAGGAGCACGGTAGACGGTAGCCTTGTGAAAGTCAGAGAAGAGAAACAAGCCATCCTCACCAAAAAGGTCTTTTAGACGATGAACTCCACTTTTTTCCCACTGTGGGGCTGTTATCGGCCTCCCACCAATCAGGAGTTTGCTTCAGCTAATCTCCAAGTTTTGATAAGATGAGCAATAATGGGGCCAAAACTGTTTATTAGAAACTTTGGCAAAAAGAACGCCATGGAGTCACCAAGGCTCTGTCAGAGCACTTTCTAAGGTACGCCAGCAAACAGACACATCTGGATTAAGCCAGGTAAGGAGGGGTCTTAACACAAAGGACCACGAATTATCTTTAACGTTGGGAACTGAAAGGCCACCATCCTCTCTTCTCTTCTGTAGAGTAGACATCTTAAGTTGCGGACTTTTGCGTTTCCAGATGAGTTTGGAAACTGCTGATTGTAATTTACGCCAGTAGCGAGCAGGATGAGAGAGAGGTAGCATCAAGCTCACAAAATTGACCCTGGGTAAAACGTGAATTTTAACCGAGGCAAACATGGGCGCAGGGGCATTTGCTATTGAAACGACGTGGGCGCTAAATGGGAAATTGACGACTGGGTCGGTCTCAAACTAGCAGACACACTTCCGTTGGGCTTTGCGCCGCGCTGGGTGCAAGATGGGGCCCTAGGTTTGAACAGATTATGGATAATCTACAGTCTGTTGTTTATTAACATCAGCAACAGATCACATCAAGAGCATTTTGACAGGCTACTCTGTCATAATAAAAACAACTGGAGACATCGTACAAGATGATATATGGGTCTGATAACATTTTAATATATCAGAATCCAACCTAACAGGATGTGAGTGTTTCTGTGAATTCCGGTTTAGCCTGAAGGCAGTTGGAAACGACTGGCAACTATCCGACTTTGCATCGGCTTTTTGTTAAAGAGTTCCTGGCAGCTATGGGCCTGGTTTTAGGTGTGTGTGACTTTTCCTCACTAAATTAGTTCTCTGTTTGAATAGGTGTTGTGTTTGGCTTGTCACACGAAGATGGTGAAGTCAAAACTGTTGGCTGTTAATTATACCAAGCTGCTAATTACACGGCTTAATGTTAATCACTGCTTCAGATGCACTTCCAAATGCATGGGGAGAAACACCCATGCTAGTTTATTAAATTATCAGTGGCAGTAAAGACGTGAACCTTCAGTGACGCGTGACAGATCAAATAAACTTGAACAGTAATGTATGCCAGGGTATGACGCCACACACCCTAATAAAATTATTCTTTTTTAAATCGATGAGGCCTTGAATCCAAAACCCACAAGACCAACATGTCAGTATACATTTTGTCAGGCTTAAATTCATTCATGTCACACTTAGAGTTGTATATCATCATGTGCAGAGACCTTCACTTTTATATGTATAACACGTGTAAGATGAAAGCATTTTGTTGAGTAAAATATATATAAGAAATATGATTTGAATTTAAAAGTAAAGAATGTGAGCAATAAATTGGTGCTCAGTAAGTGAGATATGACCGTGTATTTGAAAATGGAAAAATATATGTATGTTTTGATCGTGTTACTTGCCCACAATGAATTATGGCTTGTTCGTCTGTTAATGGAGACACATAACCTTATATGCCATATGATTTGTTAACACAGAACAGTCTGAGCAGCGGTCAATGGAAACTGTTTGAGAAAGGGCAGGCACACCTGCCACAAAATACCTGGCAGGTGATTGGCTGAACCATCTGTCTATCACACCCACCACTGTGGTTTTGAACAGACAGTCGTGGCTGTCACACACACACACACACACCTAAACCACGCCTGTAGCTGCCAGTAGCTCATCACCACACACCGATCTGAACGGTCCGCTGCTGTTCAAACACAAACGCATTCCTCGAAAGTTGGAAAAGATGGATTTTCGTGCGATATATGACAGTGTTGTAGTACTCGAGACAGGTCTCGGTGTCTCAAGGTTGGCTCAACTGAGTGGCTTTGTGATGAAATGATTTTGTACTCAGCTTCGTGCATTTCTAGAGAAGTAGTCCAAGGACGTTTGTGCAAGATGATATATGGGTCTCAAATAATGCTCTTTGATGAGCCTGTCAAACCACTGCCATCGCCCTCGCTTCAGTATATACACACTATCACCATATGCTATTAATGTCATGTCACAGCCAGACAACAATGTGATGATGATTAAAATGATACTAATCGAAAATAGCAAATGGTGGCCATTATCATTACAGTTAATTATCTCCCATTCCACTCCACACAAAGCGCTAGGCCCCTGTCGCAGCCGAGTGAACAAAAACCTGGGTCAAAAGAATGGAGGCTGCGTCTCTGCAGGAGGCATTACTGAATATTTCCTTCTGATTCTCACAGCGGGGGGGTGTTCGGGAACTGGAGATGCAACCCAAATTACATCCTAAACTTTTTTGCACATTCATTAACATCTTTGCACATCCTGCACTTAACCTAAAGCCTTTTTTTTAACCCTCTGATGTCTGCTATAGATAATAGAACAGATTGAACAGTCTGGTAAGTTCAGAAAATTACATCACTTTACTGTAATACATCCTTTAAAACCAGGTAAAGACAACACTTACCATATTACGATATTACGATCTATCCAAAATCTAAGATAATATCTAGTCTCAATTTGCGATATCGAGACAACATCGATAGATTGCCCAATATAGGGTACCAGTCTGTGATAGTCCATCGACCTCTGATCCTAACTATTAGTGAAAAATAATTCTAAATTTCTGCTTTTTTAAGTAAAAAATTAGGTAAATTTTTATATAAATGAGGTGTACTCACAATATATTCCAAAAATAAGTATATAACTAGTGGCAATAGGTTGGAATAAAGTTGGCTAAAAAGATATAACAGAATTGGATGATCATTTTTACCTATGCTTTATAAACAGGCAACACAGACGGGTTCAATTTTGACCTTTTAACAACGGAAGCCGGTGTTGCAGGGAAGAGACATCCATTACTGCTTTGAGAAGAGGAGAAACAAGAAATGTGTTTGTAGCCGTGTTCACAGCAATCAGTCAACAGATTGCATGAACTTCAAATTGAATCACAATTGAACAATGGCCAAGGTTAGTGCAAGAACATCATCTTGAGTAGATCTTATCCAGTTTGCCCTTGACTCCGGCCCTCTGGCACTCATGGACTCTTGGTGAGAGATGGGAAACGTCATTGCTTGCCCAGTAACCCTGTCAAACTATCAATCTGGCCTTCAAGGGTGCTCAGAGAATGAGGAATACTCTTCTTTTTTTATTGCTGCTTTCCACCAATGAACCTGACTTCACCCCTCCAAAGCCAGATGAGCACGAGTAAACAAGATGAGACACTACAATATGCAAAAAAGCACCAGTATTATCAAAACTTTGGATTTCTCAATGTACTAAAGTGTGGTGCATAGTAAGAGTACTGTGTCTTTCTTAGTGCTTTTAAGCGCTAAGAAATGGATTTAACTGTTATGGTCTTTTCCTCTAACCATGGATTAAGAGTACTGGTTGCAGCGTTCTAGGCGGAGACCGGTTCATTTCTTGAAGAGTTGTTCAGTGGCGCAAAAAAACAAAAACAGTTCTACGTGTAAAAAATACCAGGATGATCGGTGCTGCTTTCGCACTGTGTGGCCCATAAAGCAGACACACTACCACTAGACTACTACTACTAGACCTCTGCCTGGGTTGTGTGTATTTCTCTATAGTAATCACAATTCTGTTGGGCAGCGCTAAGTTCAGGACGCAGCAACGGTGGCTCTGCGAATTAGTCTCAGGAAGGAACTTGTTCTGGTCCGTTTGCACCCTGCAAAATAAACATGCCACATACAAAGAAAAGTTAACTGTTCACACAATACAGTAAGGTGAACTATTTAAATGAGCTTGATACATGGTTAAAGGTGTCCCCAAAGGCTGTATCTGAGTATCTTTTATATAGGCCTTAGTGGTCCCCTAATACTGTATCTGAAGTCTCTTTTACATAGGCCTTAGTGGTCCCCTAATATCATATCTGAAGTATCTTTCCCAAAATCCAGTCTTGGTGCAGAATTACAGCCACTAGAGCCAGTCTCTTTTTTTTCTTCAAAACTTGCAATTTTCAGCATGTAGCTTGCTAGCTCGAAGGTTGTTAGACCAGAGCAACATCACCAGGGGCCCAAATGGCTAATTTCTGATAGTGAAAGGAGTCATTCTGCAGGGGGTTGTGACTTATTTACAGACGTTTTTTTTTCCACCATTTGCGATAAGTCCACGGAAAAAAGTGTTTTTGGGCCTTCCAAATATAGTAATTCAATAGTTCAATAGAAACCCGTGCTCAAACACAAAGAGGTCACACTGTGTGCATCATATTTCAGCTGCTGTGAATCAAAACAAGTGATGTAGGTTACTGAATACAGAACATTAGTAACTGTTTTCTCTTTTCCTCTCTGAGCATTACTATAGATGGCAGAACTGTGCTGGGAATGAACCAAGCACACCATCATTTTGTTCTTCCTCTCTGTTCTTTCTCTTTGTTTTTCTATGCACTGCTAACCCAGACAATAAACAGTTTTATAAATCTGTGCGTAACTTCTGCATTCTTCTCTTGAACACTTATGCAGCTCTAAGTAATCAGGCAAAGTAGTTCCAGTAATCGTCATATTGAAGACATAACGCAATCAAAAATCACAGCACACAGGCTTCTAATCTGGACGCTTTTACTGAAAAAGATAGATGCTTCAAAACAAACAGCAGACAAATCAAACCAGATTGCTTCTCTTGTCTTACCATTCACAACAACCCGTTCTCATTACCAACTCGTCAAATACTGACACTTGTTGGCTCTCAGCGTCAGATACCAACAAAAAAAAATCACCCTTTAGCGTCTGTATGGAACGCAACTCCTGTGTTTAAAAAAAAAAACTTTTAATTTATTAAGTCTGGTGGCTTTGAAGAGAGCTGCCCAGTATTTCACTGTTGGGTTTAAGGAGCATCTTAAGCAACAGGGAGAGCAGTTATCCTCCCAGCACTCAGCCATAAGCGAGAATAACTGCTGACAGCCACTATTTTGTTTAACCGCAATGAACTGCTGAACAGCTGGGGTCTGTTGCTTGTCCAGACATCCCACAATGCAGAGCCAACATGATAAACTAATATTCCTCCAGAGAAAACAGTGCACACAGTGTGTAGTGATATTGCAGTTATTATCCAAGTATTAGCGTGACTGTAATGTTGATACATTTTCTCTTGTACTACAGCCTAGATAGGGCTAATTGTATTCTGCTGAACTTTCTGTTTTTCTGTAAATTTACAAGGCTGTGAGCACCATATACCAATTTCTATTACCTCCAAATGTATGTGATGTGAAAGAAATCTCACAGAGTACAATCCAAACCTTCATTGTGGCTAGATACTCAGAGGTGAGCGAGGAATTATGTTTTGAAACTGAATTGAATTTATATTTTAGCCGTTTGTCACGGAGGAGGTCACATGCCAAGGAATCAATAGAAATCCACTAGATGAAGGCTGCTATGTCCTGGTGTCTCCCTTAGGGGCAGCTGGCTTCAAATGATGGACACACCCAGGGAACAAATCCATTGTTGCATTTTATTGTTGGAATTAAAACCACATCAGAACAAAATAATGTTATTCTCCTAATCTGATGCTTAAACATCAGACATTCCACATTTATTAGTTTTTATCTTTCCATTTTGTTTGCATCCATGTCCCAGAAATGCTTGTTACTAACCTAGCTCTGGGGAGTCATTCCCCAGAGTCCTTATGTTTTTTTTTCCCCAGCATGTTTCCTCGGATCAGGGAGGCTCCAAAATCATGGTTGCAGCTATCACCATGGTCCCGCTACACGTTCTGCGATGCCATGTTCATCCTGTTACGCTCTGCTGTGCATTGTAATGCCGCACAGTGCCCTACTATGCCATGAACTACAAAGAACGACTACAAACTACAGTTTTTTGTGACTGTTATTGCCATTCTTCATTCTAACCCCAACCGGTCGTCAGACACCGCCTACCAAGAGCCTGGGTCTGGGTCCGGGTCTGGGTCTGTCCGAGGTTTCTGCCTAAAAGGCAGTTTTTCCTCACTACTGTCGCACTGTTGCTTGCTCTGGAGGAAACTACTAGAACTGTTAGGTCCTTGTAAATTCTGGAGTGTGGTCTAGACCTCCTCTATCTTTAAAGTGTCTCGAGATAACTCTTGTTATGAATTGATACTATAAATAAAATTAAATTGAAATTGAACTTAATTTTTCCTGATGGTGGTCCGCCTGTGCCCGCACCATGGTTAGCAAACTACAGAAGCATTTATGCTTCAGCTAAATATCTAATCTAACTATAAAGGACGTAATCTTTGCCTGCATGTGAGTGAATGCAGACAAAAATGGAAATGGAATGTTTTTATATAGCTTTTCTTAACAACTACTCAAAGAGTAATCATCAGATAAACACTCACACACATTTACACTCCGATAGCTCAGCATCTGAGGCAACTCTGGGTTCACTTTGACATGGGACTGCAGGGCCAGCAGTCGAACCACCAACCTTCAGATTGAGAGGCGACTGCTATACCACTGAGCCACAGCCGCCCCACTGTCACAGCGCCCCCGTCTGGCTGCCTGTCATCAGAACATCTAGAGCAAGTTTAACATCTTTTCTAGCCAGACGTCAAAGTCTCTTACAGCGGAAGTTTCCAAACCCTTATTCAGTTTCACAGGGCCTCAACGATGTTATGTTTTTCTTGAGAAACTTGAGAAAACTAGGTACACAATGAGAGGTGACACTGATCATTTTTGCATATGGCAGCCTTTTCTATCATATTTTGCAGACTTACAAGTCTTACCAGACTAAGTTCTGTTATCTTTTGCATGTATGCATATAATTCCAACTAAGCCAGGGCGGGGTGGGTGAGTTGTGTGCCTTATTTTATCATTATTTAATTTATTGTTTCTTTTTCTCTCGCTTTTATGTATAATTTTTTGTAATTTTGTCTTTTGTGTCTTCTGTTTAAAATCTAAACTGTACAAAATGTCTTTTTCCCAAACTTTTTTTCTGATCTCATTAAAAAAAAAAGAACATTTAGAGCACGGCTCATATGATCAACTTCACACTCGGCGGACCTCTCCAGTTGCCTTCCAGCTTCCGAGGTAAATGGAACGCACTTTGAGAGGGCCAATCAAGCCGGCAGGAGTGCACCTAAAGTGGTCTACTTTTAACAGGAGGACCAGATTGTGGAAGCCGCAAGAAAGTTTAGCTCGAGTGCACACACTCCACGGAACTTTCTCTGCATCTCTGGCTTGCACACCCCCACCTCCTCTCTCTCTAACACACATCTACACTTTATCGGCTGCCAGGCTGCCCATTCTGCTGTTTGGTATGCTGCTAACAGGGAATGATAGTATCTTCCAATAAGACTGAGGGTTCATTTTCATTCCAGCATGCGGATAGCAAAGTGAGGCCAGTGTGAGGCTAATATTGTGCATTACTTGCCATCAAAAGCGCTATTTACTTCTGCTCTATATCAGTCTTCCTCCAACAGCAGTCATTATCTTTCTCAAGTCATTTCATTTTAGATTAATTTCAAGAGTAATTTTGGAAACACAATTATTTTTGGGGGGAAAAGTGGTTAGGAATCTGCTCTGTCTCTTCTCTCTAGAATAGATATTATTGAATGTCAGACAATGGATTCACATTACAAAAGAAGGTTGGTGGTTTGTATTTATACCTTATGAAAAGAAAACCTCCCTGAACATACAATTATATTGCCTATAGTGAGGCTGTGTGAGTGTTTCTTTAGTAGAGTACCCAAATTCAGACGATTTGTTCCTCCAACATCTGTAAATGAACCTTAAACCAGACATACAGAATCACTGAATAAAATCAGCAACGCGTTCTCACTCCCAGCGTGTAAAATAACGATGCTTGGTCAGGTGCCAATTTATGACACTGGGTCGGGACCAAATTGCCGTAATTTTTCAATGTGCACGGTTTAAAAAAAATCACTATTTAACTGATGAGACAGGTTTAGGAAAAAAATCATGTATGGGGTTTCAAAATACACGCTTCAGTGACACGATTGAGACACGGATACCGGTCCCCTGGGTAAAAAGTCTTCTGTTGTTTGACTCATTGTAGAGCTAATGCTCTTTAGCGTACAAATGCTAAAGGTTGATTTTTGCATCGTTATCTGATGCTGAGAGTCAGAAATAAAATGAGTTAAAATCAGAGGTGTGTGCACTGTATCAGAGGTCTGGAACCAAGCTGAATGTCCTGGCAAATGCCAATGGATTTGACAAATTTTTCTTCCCATTTGTCTTCTGCACTGGAACATGCTCTCACTTCTTGCACGTCTCGGGAGACTAGAGAACAGCTTGGGTCTGAGAAACCAACTGTATGTGTGTTTGGTTACAGTTTGGCCAGAAGCTAGAGACGATCCCTCTCCCGACAGGGTGGGAACATGATGTTAATATTGACCCCACACACATAGTACACACACACAGCTCCTCAGCTGTGCCACTCTGCCTGCTGGACACTTCACCCTTAATCCTGCTGAATCAAGTCTGCCAAACTCAAGCTCACAGCCTGTCAGAAGATGGTTAAAATAACTTAAAACGTGTGTTTTTTTAAGAACATTCTTCGCATTTTTAAAGCCTGCCTTTAGTTTTCCTATTACGATGCCTGACATCTTAATGCTGACATTTTTCCCTCTTTCATTCGTAAATCCCAGACAGGATTACACGTGTGCTTATTGAATTAGAGGGACATGGCAATCAAGTTTTTGCTGCACTATACAAATCTATCACTACACCCTGTGCATTTAATAATAAATAAATAAAATGATAAATGTTGAGCAAATGAGAGCCTACATGATGGGAAAGAAGAGGACTAAGGCAGATAAAGAGAGCGTGCAGTGGCAGCAGTACAGCAGCAGAGCAGAAATGATCCCATTCCTTCTCAGTTTTAATATGAAGTGAACATGGAAACCAGCTGTCAGACTGCCAGCAAGATTTTTGTTGTTGTCTGAACTCGACACTAAGCAATGACATCTCCGCTTTACACATCAGGTCGTATTAAGATTTCACACTTAACCTGTTAAAGACAAATACATATGAGAAGAATATACCATATCGTCGTCTTACTCAGATTCTAGTCAGAATATGAGTCTCATACTGCTCCATTGGGCTGTGATTATGGGGCGTGTCACTGCCCAATGTAAGGCAAGTGCAGATTTGAGTCGCGCATGCTCAAATGTAAAAAGTTTATGGCATGATGGGTCATGCTGAAATTTGTGAAATCCATGAAACAATACTCCTTACAAACAATGACAGAAGATGGGAATCATGTCAAAAACGTTTTAGCTATCTATGATTGTTTGATTGTTAACGTTAGCGCAAAACGCCATTCCAGTGACAGCCTTTGTTGCGTTTGATTGCTAGCTTGTAGCTAAGCTAGCAGTCATTTCAAAAACGTTTTAGCTATCTTTGATTGATTGATTGCTAACGTTAGCTAAAAACACCATTCAACTGATTGCTAACTTGTAGCCAACAGTGAACAAACTTGGTTAAGTAGGTCCATTTGTATTGTATAGACATTACAGAAGTCTCTCTTGTTGCTGTTAACTTATGTTATACTACTGTTGCGTCTAACGTTGTATTCAGAGGAAAAGAGTGGATGACAGAGATGAATCATCTTTAGCCGTTCTTGATCTTTTTAGTTTTAACTGCGGACAGATCAGTTTCACGGTCAGACTGCTGCTGAGTTAACTATGGCAAAACAACTGGGACAAACATAATGACGCAAACGCGTCCTCTATAGCCTGCACCATGGCGCTCCCCTGTGGTATAAACATATACTCAATTCAGAACAGTACAGCCTCATATTACCTAACATGCAAACGGGGATATAATGAAGATATTTTAACACCCCCACTTGTACTTAGGTTACTATACTCTAAGCAAAAAAAACAGAATGAATGTGGACCCCTGTTATACATTAAGGTGATCAAACATCTTCTTTTGCCCGGACATGTCCACTTTGTTCTGACTAAGGCTCACACAGTCTCTCGTGGTACTGCGTCTGTCACTGGTATCGGCCGCCCAATCAGCATCACTGTAGGCCTGGATACCTACCTTCTCACTGTTGTTTCTCCTAAAACTTAACCCTTTCTCTGGGGTGCCTTTGAGATACCGTAGTACGTGCTTCACAGTGACCCACTACTCCTCTGTAGGCTCAGCAAAATACTGTAAGAACCTACTCACTACAAAACTTAAATCTGGTCTGGTACAAGTAGTCAGGTATATAAGACTTCCTACAGCCTCCCTGTACACTCTGACATCTTCCATCTTTACAGCATCTTCAGTATACTCTAGCTTTTGCTCACAGGGTGTTTCCCTAGTCTTACAGTCTTGCATATTAAAACGGTGCAGTATCTTGTTAGTGTACCGTTCCTGTGACATCTTTGTACACCCATCATCAAACGTTTTGAGTTTACCCAAATCTTTCATTTTAAACTTTTCTGCAAGCATCTCTTTCACATTTTTCAGTCTCTCTTTATTGCTTGCTGCAATGATCAAGTCACCGACCCATATGATTATGATCACCTTCCCTTCTTTTGACTCTTTGCCATAAACACAGGGGTTTGCTGGGTGTCGTGTGAACCCATCCTCTGTTAGACAATCCTGTAAAACCCTTTTCCAATTCCGCCCGGATTGTTTAAGACCATAAAGTGATTTCTCTAACTTATAAACTATGCCCTCTTTCTCTTGATGAACCTCTTGTGGATTGATGTAGATCTCATAGTCTAAGGGAGCGTGCAAGTACGCTGTTTTCACGTCCATTTGGTGCAGGAGTAAATTCTCCTGTGCTACTTCCTGTATCACCACCCTTACACCCGTCAACTCTGCCGTGGGTGAAAACGTCTCCCCATAGTCTACTCCCATTCTCTGGCTGTAACCCTTGGCGACAAACCGTGCTTTGTATTTGTCTTTTCCATCTACATCCGTCTTGATGGAATAAACCCATCTACCCCTCCCCCACTGTTTTCTTGCCTATTGGCAGTGCTGTCGGGGTAAAGGTCTTGTTCTCATTGAAGGACTGGATTTCTTCATCCATGGCTTTTTCCCATTCCTTTGAGTTACTCTGTACTCTGTACACTTGGCTCTAAAGCACTTTCTGGACTCCTACTGACCCCCTGTGTGATCTCACTAGTCCTGGTTCTCACACTGTCAAAGCCATTGCTTGGATCTGGCTCACCTGTGTCGGTTTTTCCTCAGCTGCCTTGCTTACAAACTTCACTAGCCTGTGTTTTTGTACTCTATTCGTGTCTGGATGACATACCAAATACACCGGGCTGTTATAACCTACAAAACGCCCCTGGTCACATCTGGATTCAAGTGATCCCTTGTCCTGTTTGTAGCGTACAGACCCAAACTTTTGCATTTTAGATGCATTAGACTTCTTGTTTTGTCTGTCTGTGAGTAAGACGTCTACTGTACGCCTGCTGCTGTTTGCCCTGCGTATCGCCATAGCTGCAGTAGGACACTTTCAACTATCATGCACACACCCATCTCAAAAAGAGTACGCCGACCCCTCTCTGCAGGGGAATACGGAGCAGACGTTTCATGTCTGATCTTGTTTTTCCTCAAGAGTGCTTGGAAATCACCGCACGTAAAACTGTTCCGTTGTCGGATATTATCCACCTCACTTTCCCATAAGGGGATACATCTGATAGGAACTGTACAAATATACGAATACAGTATATCGCGAAGTGACTCATGTGCAACTCACAGCTTCACTTGTCGCAATGGGCAGTGACAGGGCGTGTTTCAACTGAAAAGGCCTCTGACTCGCCTGGATAGACCCACAACCAATCAGAGCACCGGAACTCAACTGTTAACAGAACTCAACACCAACGAGACGAGGCCGAGACGGTGTATCATCTCCATAGCGACCACTCTTCGCACAATGCATTTCCGTCCTGATGTCCTACTTTAAGACTTTATTGAAGATATATAAATAATTAGTTTTGTGTAAATATAAATGTGGATAACGTTTGTGATAGTGAGATGCTTGCTATGGTAGACTTTCTAGAGATGAATCGTCAAAAAGACTTTTTAATTTTCTGATTCCCGGCTTCGTTCTAACGCCGCTCGGCGCTCCCTCTCTTCAGTCACTCTCTGCCTCCCTCCACCATATAATGTTGCCGTGCTTTTGAGCGTTCGTTAAGGCTTTGTCTAAAACTCTGCCATGTCGTACATCTGTTCGTAAGGTAGAAATTAAATGGATTATAGATCATTTTATTTGCTTAGCTCATGGCTGACTTTACAAGCTAACTTCTCTATTGGCCACGTAAACAGGTAAAGTCTCTTCTAAAACCAGTATCTGAAACTTGAACAGCTGAGTCGCAGCAACACCATCAGCTGGTTTGAGCTGAGCTGAGACAGGCTTTTAAAATTAACGTGCCGTCGATATCTTCTCTAACAGACGCGATGGCGGAAGCTACACATCTCAATTCACCAGCGGCAGCCACCTTTGTTGTAAAAGAATTCAACCCAAGCGCTCTTCGGTGCCGTGGTTGACCGTTACTGTCAATCATCCGGCCAACATCGGATAAAGCCCCCCCTGACAATTTGATTGGTTCAAACAGCTCTTGTTCGAGCTTAGTAGCTCCACAACGGATCAAGTCAAGACACAACTTCCCAAACTCAAATGTTGTGGCCGGGGCTACGTTTGGCGGGCATCCAGGCTACAGAAAGATAATAAAGCAATAGAATACTGTATGTGCCTCCACAGCTGCCTGCCACAGCTGGAAACAAGGTTTAATGAGAACAATTACTATTTAACCTTCATAAAGAAAATAAAAAAATAAATCTACACCTTTCTTTTTTTTAAATAGGTGAAAATGCCGATCCTGGATCATCACATAGATTTAAGGAAAAGGGAATTAAAGCATGTTTGAAGAAAGAGAAACAAGCCAAAAAAAAAGAGTTAAAGCTGCAGGCAGGGCACAAGACTTAATGTGACTATTATCTGGGTGTAGAGTGTAATGATAAACATCTATTTCTTCAGTGTGGACTTCAAATTAAAGAGCAGCCGTAGCTCCTCAGGCTCTGCCAGCCCGCCTAGTCTGAGCAGCCCATGGGAATGATCCACAGTAATGAAACTGTATTCTTTAGTTTAGTTTTTAAGAACTAATTGACTTGAAAAGTACAGTCTCACTCGCACTTTCAGCTCACACTATACCAAAACCATGTTGTTGTTTTTTATTTCATTTTCTGCTGCTTTATTAAAGGACTCATCATCATTATCTCACTGTTTCTACTCGACTTCATTTGTTTCTGTCTCCATCCTTGAGCTCTCAAACTACACTTACTTTCTGTAACCATGGTTACAACTGATCAAATATTCCAACATGGCAGTGATGGGGTTTTTAAACCACCCTCGGCACTAGTGCTTCAGGCGTTTCTTTGCATATATTTGGAAGATCGTAAAGATGTTCCCATTACGTGTCAGAGCCTAAACTTAGGCTACATTTACATTCATACAGATGTTCTTTGTAAAAGTCAAATCGTTTGCATGACACAGCTTGGATGTGGTGTGTGTTTACACACCCATATGCACTTATGTCAGACACACTGCCTCCCAAGAGCCTGGGTCTGACCGAGGTTTCTGCCTAAAAGGAAGTTTTTCCTCGCCACTGTCGCACTGTTGCTTGCTCTGGAGGAAACTACTGGAACTGTTGGGTTCTTGTAAATTCTGGAGTGTGGTCTATCTGTATAGTGTCTTGAGATAACTCTTGTTATGAATTGATACTATAAATAAAATTGAATTGAATTGAATTGAATGTGACTCACATATGTGTCACAAATTTATGAACGTTAAACCAATTCACGTGATCTACATGTTTATATGTCCATGTGATCTAGCACATGTTGGACAACCCAAAGACTTCTCAAACAATGAATATCGCTGCACAGAACTGCAATCAGAACAGGAAATAGGGATTATGCAATTGACAAACATTTTGCTAAAGCAAAATTACTGTTCACCCTCTTCATTAAGATTAGAGTGCAAGTGAGAGAGTTACAATGCCTAATAAAGTACGGGCTGTTCCGAAGAAACCCACAGAGAAACATTTTAGATGTAATCACTCGTTGTATGTACTGTAAATAACTGAATAGAACCTGATTATTTTGGGCCCTCAGACGAAGGCTTTATGCTGAAACACGTAAGCGTTGATTTATTCTGATGTAAGACTAAACAAACAAGTGAAATTAGAGTATTTTGTCCTCCTTAACTTGAAAAACCTGAGATGTGGTACATTTTCTCCACATTTTGGAACATGCTTTTCAACTGTGACTCTCTTCCTGTCCTGTACCTTCCTGACTTCTCTTCAATCTGTCGCCACTTTCTACTTTATAATGAATCACGCGCCTGTTTGAGGAGCTGATGGGATTACATTCTACTGGAATTTTACCTCGTACGATTTCATGTGTGAATTACAAACTGATTGACTGAAAGAGCTTCATAATATTTATGCAAAACATTCAGTTTTATTTCTTTTAGTTTTTCCAAGTAGATTTTTGAACATTTTGTTCCTTCATTTAAGAGTCCATTAAACCAACTGTAAGCCCCTTACTGTATTAACAATAACATGCAAATTCCTGAAAGGGAAGCATGATTACTGAAAGGCTTGTTGACAGTGAGTGAGTGAGAGAGAGAGTGAGAGAGAGTGAGTGGAGCAAACATGTGACACCGCCTGGTGGTGGTCAGTTATTAGCTGATTACAACTGCACCAGATAATCTGATGCCATGCTAGGCCACTACCCCCTTTGGCATGAATTAACCTCTAGAGTTGTGGCAGAGGCATGGATCAATTAGATCTTGCACACACAATCACACAGATGACAAGGAAAAACTGAAAAAGAAGAAAAACGTGTACTGTGAATTGGTTCCAAGAAACTGAAGTCAACCCAGATCCACAAATCTCCGCATCCTTCTGTGTGTGTGTGTGTGTGTGTGTGTGTGTGTGTATATACAGTATGGCTTACTGTGTGTGTAGGAGGGGGGTGTATGTTGTTTCCCCTTAGGCACCAGAGGGGTGAACTATCAATCTATCAATTACAGCTTGATGCAGCGCCTTCTCAGCTCCCTGCGGGCACGGCGAGGCACACTTTAGTGAGATCAACACCCCCACCCCCACTCCCAGAGATCTGAGGTGATTTCTGCCTTAAAAACGCCTCCTGTGAATGGGAAGTGGGTGGAGCACGGTGCTGGTGCTGCTGCAGTTACAGCACATCCATATGTAAAGCCAAAGCAGTTGCTTATACCAATCTTAAAGATATTAGCCCTGTGGCCAGAACATAAAGCACACTTGTTCATTCTCGTCTCCCTCTGAAATATTCACGCCTTTTGTTGGGAAACAAAGTGTTTTAAGTTGCAAAAATGACAACGTGATAAATAGAATAACCTATATAGAGCTTCCTCTTTGGTTTATTTACATTTATTTACATTTAGCATATTATTAAGCAGTTGCACATTTTTGTCTTCCCATCCTGTACATATTCAAATATTAATTTAATTTTATTAATATTATTTCTTCATGTATATTGTATGTATGTATACTTCTCCTAGTAATTCATTTATAATTATATTTGTGCTTTGTGACTTATTTTGCTGTTGTAACACCGTAATTTCCCATTTTTCTTGTGATCAATAAACATCTATCTATCTATCTATCTATCTATCTATCTATCTATCTATCTATCTATCTATCTCTTGTACCTAAGATATGCATTTTGAATGTGTACCCTTCAAAAATTAAGAAAGAAAGATATATACTCTTATAGGTATGTGCATCCCTCAAGCCAAAAGGATTTATTGCTCTTCATCGTACATTCAACAATTCTATAACGCAGGTGCGTTGGAAAATTTCACATTAGAATTAAAAGAGAAAGATCCCACACTTTGCTCTTGCTACAGCATCACCAATTATTAAAGCAACTAACGTTTCAACCCTTTTGGACATTTGTCAACTATTTTAATTATATGAAAATACCTTTCTTCCAATTTTTGTTTACTGAAAACACTCTTGACGAAGGTCCAGAGAGGCCAAAACATTACGTTTCTTCAATGAATGGTGAGGTTGTCGCAAGAGAACAGTGTGGGATTTTTCTTTTTCAAGTCTAAAGAAAAGAAAAAACTACCAAGCATCAACAGGTTAAACAAAGGTAATGGCATCATGTGTAGTATTGGAAAAGTTAACTTATATATTGAGAAATGAACAGAAAGATTTTGAGGAAATCTGGAAACGCTTTATGGCATTCCTCAACAGGCTTCAGAGATACCATAACGTAAAGCCAATATCTTATTTTCTCTTTCATATAACCACCTTAGAGACGAGAATGGCTTCAGGACTTCTACCAAATAATTTTTATTATTTTTTTCTTTGGGTACTGTTCATTTTTTAGTGTTACTTTGACATTATTGTATTATTGTGATATTGCAAAGTGTCTACAGCACGTGTCCAACTCAAGGCGAGGGGCATAATCCGGCCCACCACAGATCCCAATCAAGTTTTTGTCCTTGTTTTTGATCTTTTTGGCTAACAAACTTTTTTTGCTGACTATTTAAAGGGGTTTGTGTCAACCAAACTGTAAGTCAGAAGGCTATATAGGGCATGCAACGATTTTTGACTTTTTCAAATTAAAAGCATGACAATAAACTACATATTACGCGCCTAATGAGATTGTCATTTTCCAGTGTGGCCCTCAGTAAAACTGTGTTTTGACACCACTGGTCTACGGAGTGGGATGGGGGGGGAATACGGTTCAAAGTTGTTGTTGGTACTACTAATAAAACTATTAACAGTGTTAACAAAAAAGATGATACAATGCAGGCTTCAGTGGCTCCATAATATTGCAATGCATAAAGATCCTCATTAAAATGTATGTGGAGGCCTTCGGATGCAAGCGTCTGAATGGGAATTCATAGCTAAGATTCTTCACGTTTTTTCACTTTGAATAGAAACATTACTCCTAGGTGCCAGGCGTTGGCGTCCTCTCTCCTGGGGGCCAGTTTGGCACGGGGCTCCATGTGACTGATACTGGGGGGATGCACTAGCTGCCTCCCAGTCCCTCGCCAGCTGTTTCTCATCCCACATTATCCACTAACACCCACGGCCAAAAGGAAGACGCACTGTCCCTTCAGCCACTGGCTTTCCTGAGGGTAAAGGAGCAGACTACGGTCCTTTCTGAGTATTGGCCTTGTGAGGAAGAGTGGGTAAAAAATGCAGCCATGAAGAAATTAAGTTTAAGCCTGCAATTATTTTGTGTGGTGTTCTATTTTCATTAAATTAAGTTTTAGTTTGCAGTGTTCTGTGTTTTATTTTCAACATAAATTGAGTTTAAGTAACCTGGTGAGGTTTCACTTTAAGCCCCCGTTGGGATTCTGGCCTCTCCATGTCCCTCTTTCCATGGTTTTGTTAGGCCTGCTGCTTCTGTGCTGCTAGATAGTTTTCTGATTCTGCCCCCCACCTCCGTCTGTCCTTAATTGCAGGAGTAAAGCCTGGGAGTCAGGGTTTCAGCTCCAGCTCATCTACACAAATCAACGCTGCTTCAAATACCCGGTCAACCTACCACTCTTCGTTGGATCATTGTCAAGACGACCATGTTAGGCTTGCTGCTGACTCATCCCGTTGTATTTAGCTTTGTGTTTTTGCTCGCCCTGATTGTTCTTTTTCTGTCACAGATCTGTGAACCTGACTCCTGCCTTCCACCATTCCAGCTCTCCATACTGGATCTCTGGACTATTGGACACGGACCCTTGGGAACACGGTACCACTCCCGCTCTGTACCCTGGCTATCCATTGGATTTGGGCTTTGCTTTTCCCTGCTGCATTCCCAAACTTGGATATTTGGAATAAACCTGTTAAACTTTCACTTGGCTCTTCGTTCTTGTCTGCACTCGGGTTCAACTTTACTTTCACATGTAACAGGTTGTTTTATGGTGTTTTGTATTTTCATAAATGTAGGCAAATCAATAAATCCAATTGAGCAGCTGCGACCGCACATGGTGAGTAAGAGGTAGTGGTGGAAATCCCCAGAGGACTGATTCAATATTATCACAATACTTATGTTGAAATACGAAATTATCATGATGCGTCACAATACAAAATGATCACGACACTTATTTCACAATACAATATTATCACGATGCTTATGTTGCAATACAATACTACCATGATACTAATGTCACAATGCAATAATATCACGATGCTTATGTCACATTGCAATATCATCACGATACTTTTGTCACAACACAAACTTATCATGATACCTATGTCACAATCAAATACTACAATGATACTTATATCACAATACAATATCAAGACACTTACGTCACAATACCATCCCTGTATGGACACAGTATTGCCACGGAAAATATTGCGATATTATGCTGTATTAATTTTCCCAACACCCCTATAAGCAAGAGAGAGAAGTGTGTTTAATCCCGGTCCAGAAAATTATGCTACATGCCGATAAACAGATGTGCTATTGTACAGCATCCCAAGTATATCCGTACTCGTGGTAAGCACTTTTGATTTTAGTGAACCAAAAAGGACACAGGGGTTCATATTTGAAAGGAAATTACTTCTGTTATCATCTGGTTTGATGCTGTACCTCGTACAGCAGAGCCACAAAAGTTGCAATAAAGTGGTAATTAGAACCTTTGAGCAAATGTGAAATATCTATTTTTCAACTTTCTTTATACACAGTGTAACATAAAAGATTGTACAGCATCTAGGGGTTTGAAATGGAACTGGCCTTATCGGTGACAGCCAGAAGGACAAAAGAGCTGAGGCTAAAACACTATGGCCAAAGAAAAGGGTGGATGAAGTCATTTGGCAGCAGTTGGTTCTAAGCCAATTTCATATTAAGAATTTTGTTTGCAGGGAGAAAGATAATTGCTTTACCTTAATTTCACAAAGTGCCGTAATGTGTTAAATTTCTCCCATGTCCGAAAATAACAGCCCTTCACACTGAAGCACACACCCTTGTTATTAGGGCCGGCTCGTACAGAACTTAGGCATTTTCTGTCAGTAGGAGAGAGGTGTGTACATCTGTGAGTGTGTATGTGTGTGAGGGGGTTGGGGGTGAAGCTGTTTCGGGAACTGTTGCACCCTTCCCTCCCGCTGATAAAAACAATCCATCACTAATTACTTTCGACACAAAGCAACACAACAGATATGATCGAGCTCTATGATGCCTAAATACAACTGTAGCTGAGGGAGTATTCTGTCCACGTGGCTTCAGCAGTGCCTGCATACCAGAGATGGGGAGTCGGGTTTGAGACTCAAACTCAAGTTGCAGTTAAGTTGCACCCATAGTGACTTCAGACTTGACTTGAGACTCAAAAGAATTCAAACTCGACCTCAAGATGCGGCACTCATGAACAATCTTAACATTTTTAGAAAACGTCTGATGAGCTGAATGTTATTCTCCCCCCTCCCTGTACGTAATACGAAACGTATCAGCTGCACGCAGCCACACGTGAGAAAGAACAACAAAGATGTCGACAACAACGGCCGCTGCTGTGCCATTTGTCAGAATCTTTGGCTTTAAAAAACTTCCTACTACAAGGCCCAAACAAAGGAAGCGCTGAATGCAAAATATGTGGACCCTATAACTGAGAGACTTGACTTAGACTCTAGCTCAGAGACTTGAGACTAGATTTAAACTCCTAGCTCAGAGACTTGAGACTTGACTTGCACTCTAGCTCAGAGATTTGAGATGTGGCTTGGACTCTAGCTCAGAGACTCAAGACTTGGCTTAGACTCTGCTGTGCTGCAGGCAGCCACGCATAACATAATAGGTGTTGTAAAAGGAGGAACCCATGACCTTTTGTCACAAAGACAGACAGCAGAGCAGCACCGGTAATACCATTAACCCTGAATCAACTAATGAACAAATCCACATTGATGGATCTCCATGCTGACTGATTCTTTCGCCTGCTCCAAGGGCAGCAAGCAATCTTTAATTTGCACATGCACTAGTCCTTAATACTTGGTGCCTGATGAGTGACCTGAGTGACTTTTCCACTGAGCATAGTCTGTTTTTTATTGTTTTATTTTTGAAGTGCATTTAATACACAAGCATACCACTTTCTGATGATACTTTTTAACCTTCACAACAGAAAATACAGACTGGCAGCAAAAGCCTTAATCCGCGTTGTGTGAACTCGTTTAGCATTGCTTGAATGTGACAAACGTTCATTTATCCGTACAAGTTCCGCACTCTAGCTTTAAAACAAGTGAATGATTGCCTGCAAAGTAAGCACAGTAAACACCACCCCAGTGGCACAAAAAGCTGTCATCTTGGCAATAGTCTTGTTTTATTACACTAATTTTAACAAATGAGTATAAATTAACATGGTAATTTGTTAATGCTGAAATGTGACAAGTCGTACTATAATGAATGTGTTAAATTTAAACAGCCCCTGCTGCTGTTGTCAGTTACAATGTGCCAACTTGGAAATAAGTTCAAGGAAGACTTTGCCTTCTGTACAAATGGTCATTTTGAGAGTAAGGTATTCCTTTAATGACTTTCTTGCTTCATTGCAGTGTTTTTAGAATAGGTATCGTTTTTTAGTTTTATTCCATATATTGGAACTATGGCTGTATCTCAGACAGTCACTCACATTCATCAACTTCAAAACTTGCAACTCTATAGAGTTTAGGATGACTTGATCTCGAGCCAATCGCTCTCATGGGAAAAGCTGGCAGGGATGCAGCGAATGACTGCCATGAAGAAAAACAAAGCTTCTAATCAGTGCAAAGAAGAAAGGAGACATTAGAGGAGACTTGCCTCTGTATATCTAGCTGACTGTTGGCTTATCAAGTGCTGCTGGACCCTACACATTTTACACGCTTTGTTTAGAGAAGGAATGGGTCTCGGGTTGTTGAAGCTAACCACCTTCAACAACAGCAAATACCACGCTGCATTTGGACAATCTCTGGCCATCCTGCCGCATCAGAGAAAATAACACAGAGAGAAATGCCTGCAGAAAAATCCAATATGTTGTTCTGTTCCAAAAGCTGTGCTGAAACCGAATAAGTGAATACTCTGGGATTACATTTCACCTTGTACCCTTCCAGATGGCCCATAATCTCAAATTACAAACTGCTTCCAGACAGCTGGGGAAATGAAAAGTCCTGTAACTTGGACTGATGCTGAGAGTAGTTCTTTTTACCCATCTTTAAGAATAACCATTTCCAAAAAACACTCCAAACTTTCTTTTACGGTCTTCAAACCATATATCCAGATTCCCCTTGAGAAAAAAAACTGAACAGTGCGCACAGAATAAAAATCTGTTCCCTCGGTTTTAAAAACTGTTCACACGGATTCATAATCTGTGTTGTCGGTTTTATAAACGTGAGCAAAGTTGGAAAGATATTCACGGATTCAAACTTCCGGGGTCAATTACTCTAAAGAAAAACGTTATTAAAACACAAACACAAAAATCAAAATCAAAAGAATCACAATTTTTTTTGTTGCTTAGAATTGAATTCTCTGCAAAAGAGTTTTTGAGCATGACAGATCAAAACATATCTGCAGTACCAAACAGATTTTCTTTTGGCACCTATAGCACATCGTGCATCAGCACAAGCCTGTAGACATAGAGGCTTCAATGGAGAGAAGGGAGAGCACCACAGCGCTTTAAAACCTATTTTATACAGTCTAAGTTTAAAACTCAGAAGAAAGTAGTAGTGTTGTGATGCTGTCGGCTCGTAAAATCAAATGAGAATCAAAGTCCTAAATTATCTAAAAAAAATCCTAAAATCTAAGTTATTTACAACTTAAATTGTGAACAAGGTGAATTGAGCGTGATTTTATAACGATTAATCGTGCAGCCCTAATTTGGATTGGTTTAAGAAATGCAAACAACCCAGAGTGTTTTTTTCTCTCCTATCCTAGAATGCATTCGCGGCGTGGAGAGTGTTCTGGCAATGTGTGACCAGCTTCACGGCAATAACTGTACGAACGCGGTGCAAGCTGCACCGTTAGAAAGAAAGAATTTCAACACGTTTTAGCTAGTTCAAAGGTGACGTATCTGGGCAGCCGCTAATTCAGTGTGGGCGGTAAACATATTGTGACAGTAAAACCAGCTGGGTGTTAAAATCTAGTAAGCAACACATTGCGGGAATTGGATTTCATTGTGCTCTTTTGAAGTGGAACAGTTTCTATGTCATGTGTTTGGTGCTGATGAGAAGAATTCAGGGGGATCAATGTCACTGCTGCTGCTGGCCAGCAGTGAAGCTCACTCTGCAAACACCCTCACATTTCTCAGCAACGCCAAGCCCTGGCCTAAAGAGTCTATTTCAACGCTGAGAACTCCCAAGAGGAGCACAGAAAAACTATCCGGCAGAGCCAAATTCACGACTGATTGCCTTCTGCACATCACAGAGTCAGAGAGAGAAGTAGGAGGAGGAGGCCAGACGGGACAGGAGCTGCTTAACTGAAAGAAATAAAAAAGGATGATCACAAGGATGAGGAGAAAGGGACTGACTCCATCCAGCACAAATCTGTACAGACAGGAGGGTCATTTAAGGGGAGAAAACACACTCAAATCCAATCTCTCCGCTCACTTTCATCTCCTTTGAGTGTGCTTGTGAAGTTAGAGTGATGGCTATCAACAAATGAGCTATTCATTGTAGCGTGTAAATCTTTGAACCATGGAACAATGCTTCAGTTTGGATCTGTAGTGATACTAAACTGTACAGGAAATTGGATTCTGCTGAGGTGAGAGTCAAAAATGACATAAAAGCAGGACTCAGTAGGACTGAGACCAAACATAAGACCTTGTTAATGTGATCATTCATTAAACAGAATGAAATCTCACGCAAAACACATAAACCAATAAGACATATGCAACCTAAACGTAATGCCCTGAAGGTTCACAAAACTCACTGTTTTCGGACTGGATGACGGTATTAAAGTGACAGTTGGATCAATTTTTGGATAAGCACAAAAAAGTAGGGGCAATATATATTTTTTTTTTGTTAAATGCTTTCCATTTTTTCCTGAAAGAATGGTCATAAAACACAGCTCGTTCAAGCCGGTGAGTGGTTTTGCTTTCCCGGAGAAAACAAAGGACTTTCACCTCTGAAATGCGTGTTACTTGAGAGTGTTTAAATCCAAACAATGATCTCTTCGTAAAAACGTAACTAGTCATTTTGGTGCCTAACCTTAGCTGACGATGCTGCATAATACTCAATTTTGTCACCTAAACAAAACCGTGTTGTCCGCTGAAAAGTGAGACAGCTTGCGGTGCTCTGTACCCGGCTCAAACCCCGTTTTTTCGGATAACTTATCATTTCCATTTGCGTATCTGCTCCGGCGATCCGCAACCCGCCGGAGCAGATACGCAGAGCTTCTATTTTTGCCGGAAGTCGGGAAGCTCCGTGGAAACAAAATAAAACATCCGGTAAATAAAAAATAAAAAAATAGAGCGTATTTCCCTGCACTAGACCTTAAAAACACAGCACAGAGTTGTTTCCTCTCTACTCCTCTGGATGGAAACAAGCCGTTGTTGGTTTTATGGTTTTATTCTACGAGAATTCGCGAGATCCCGTAGGTCCTCGTGACTTCAGCCGATCCGCAGCCGTTCCGCAACCGATGGAAATCCGAAGTAACTCAATCACCAAACTGCTGATACAACAGAGCTGTAGCCAGGAGTCACAGCTTAACAAAGTTCCTCCGCTCCTCCAGTAGCCATGACCGTCTCTGTTCACGTGAACATTCAACAGATTTTACCATGTTCACGTGAACAGAAAAATGCGTTGCCTGTATCTTTTAACAGCAACCCTCCGTAGAGAGTGATCAGCCTACTTTGAGTAACAGCGACAGTAGAAATGTATTTCAAACTAATATTATGGTTAAACTTTGCAATTGATACACGGTTCACTTGCAATCTGAATCGTGGGACCACCAAACATACATTATAAATGTGTAAAAAGAAAGGGCCGAGTACTTTTTCCAGCTGAGTACACATACAGGCCCTTGCCTCTATTGGAGACTGAATGGTGAAAAATATTTTCTGATAAAAACAAGACCAGAACACAGACTTACAGAATAATAATCATGAAGAATCAAGGATCACATGGCCTTAAGTTTTGAATTCTTCTACACAAGGACAAACACTGTTCACAGATGAGTATACTGAAGTTCAATAAATAAAAAAAAAACCCAGGCTGAATGTTGGTGCGGAGGGTCATGTGGAGTGCGGTTGTGAAACAAAGAGAAACATTGCTTTCATTCTCCGCAAAACTAAATATTTCAGAGCCCCAAAAGTAGGCACAGAAAGACCATTATGTAAATAATCTGTGTATTTATTTACGTGGATCCAGCCCTTAACGGAGTAGGAATATGTCCTCCAGAAGCTCCCAGTGTGGTTCCCGCCCGCGAGCACACCCTCCCAGTGGGGTTTAGGATTGGACCTCACACATCCACACTCGGCAGGCTGCATCATGGGGCTGTCGGCCGAGCTGACACACACTCATGCGTTCTCTCATGGCCCATGGAAAGTTAATTGACTGCCTTTTGAATAATGAATTAGCATCATAGCGCTAAAGTCCGCTGGATCTCTGTGCATCACAAATCAACCAGCTCCCATATAGGGAAGAGAGTACAGGATTTTAGAGATGCAGAGGGAAATTAACAGATAAGGAGCAAGTAATTGAGATAACACAAACAAACCCATTAGTGGAAATCAAGGACGCTCGTTAGTTTCTCTGACTTTAAGAGCCCAAACAAGGCAGCCTTTTTTCTGTTCCAGTGAGGATGTGGGGGAATTATGTTGCAACTGCAACATAGCAATTATCTATTATGCAACTACACCCTTGGAATAAACAGGAATCCTAGCTACAAGCGGCCCACCTTTTATCTGCTAAACTCCACTTTAACGGCCACTGACAGGACAATCACCTCGAGGTGCCCTGTACCCGGCTTACAGTCACCTTCTCTCAGCAAGTTAACTGTACAGACCTACAGTTAGAAATGCAATACACTTTGCAATGTCTTCAAATATATAACTGAGATTCTGCATTTAGTTGCAATGGACGGGTCCCCAAGGAGTCTAGCTCCATCTTGATACAACAACAAACAACAAACTAAACGTTATTAATCGTAATCGATGTAAAATGTTCAATTAATTGTGTCATTTTGATTTTAGGTCATATCGACCAGCTTTATGTACAATCAGTGTACTGTCTCTTTAAAGTTCTTTTTATTTTCACATTGCTCAGCTTAGAAAACAGTGTTTTGACACAAAAACCAAGTACACTAGGGAGTTACAAGAAAATAACGGTGGTAAAGAAAACACAAGTGATGTCATTTACTAGTGCTATAAACTAGATGTGCTCAGTAAAAGCCACACACTCTGGTTACTTCTGCCAATGCCTGCTTGTGTTCAAATGAATGCAACTGGGGCAGCATTCAAGGAAATCTATAAATATTCCCCCAGCTCCAATGACAGGCATTGTGGTTATTTATAAATCCCATCCAGCTGAATGTGCCGAATGCTGCGTCACAATCCCAAACAATCAAACAGATGCAACTAAGTATCAGCAACTTTTTTATAGCTGTAGCACCAAGCAGAAAATTGAACATGATTTTAATTATAAACAAAACAATGGCTGCTTCCAAGACAGAAATAAGACAGTGTCTTCATAATCAGGCGCTGTTGGTGCTGAGACAAACAAATCCTAAGTCAAGTATTGTGAATGACTACAATGCATCTCAGAGCAGCCTGGTAATGACACGTTTAGTTTTTTTTTAAATGCAGGGATGACAAGTGTTGGTGCAACAGAGATGGAGAAAGTACAGAATGAAAACATAAGCCACTGCCAAGTTCAGTGATGTAGTGCTACAGTTTGGGAGGGTATGGAAACATCAGTAAGCCATTCGACATCAAAGGGTGCCGAGATGAAATGAAGGCACAGTCGAGTGTGTGGTGTGGGGCTAACTTTGCCCCTACACAGCCTGCATGCTGATCACACACACTGCCACTCCCATTCCATTTCAGAGGCAAAGCAGCGCAGCCATTTGTCAAGGGTATTGTGGTTTGAGTAAACCAGTCACTCACTTTGCATCTCAGCACAAAATAATACCAACGTTAGCCAGGGGCAAATTCATATTTTGCTGCATATTGTATCCCAGTATTTCATTTATATTTAGATTCTGTGCTGTGTGACTGATATTTTGTTGCTGTGGCACTATAATTTCCCTTTTTTGGGATCACTAAATATCTATCCATCTATCTATCTATCTATCTATCTATCTATCTATTTATCTATCAGGCAGTCTGTGGACTGAAATAAGCAACTTTTGTCTCGAAAAACTGCTTATTACTTTTTACTTTTTCCTAATAAAGTCACAAGTTGACAGCCCACGTACGAGCTTATGATCTTTTGCACCCTGAAACAGATGCAAAGTTATACCAAACCAAATCCAAGGAATAAGCCATTTATTGTAAGGGTATTTCGTCCAACACTGCAAAATTAACAATCATACAAAATATATCTGAGACCAGATAACAAATGCACATATAATGGGATCACAACAATATGCATGGTCAATAAGTTTTGCGGAGAAGCAAACAACAGCAGAATGAACAGATGAGGCAATTTAATTACACCAACAATGTCATTGTAAAAGACCAACAACTGCATTAGAGGTTGGTGTTGTGACTACCTTTGGGCAACACCACAGAGGTGGTCAGACTTCATTATACATGCAAAGCTGACTCTCTTCAAGTCAAGAGCAAAGAAAAACAAATTAGCATATTTGCTTTTCTAAATTAACAACCGTACTGAGAGCAAGCAAAGCAGATGGTTGGTGGGAGGGTCCAACTCAAATAAACATGTTTAACAAGAACACATGGCTGTAGAACCTGTCAGACAAAGACGTTTTCAAGATAAGGAAGAAAGTTGTAGCTTAAGGATTCAACTTATATAGGTATTTGAGGAGGTCTTCACAGGTCCATTCAGTTTTGAGGAACAAAGATCTTACCCGGGACCTGAATTGGAATCAAAGTCTTTCTATTAAAGTGTGTTTGTGTCAACTGCTTTTTAAA
Source organism: Etheostoma cragini (assembly GCF_013103735.1). Classification (NCBI taxonomy): domain Eukaryota; kingdom Metazoa; phylum Chordata; class Actinopteri; order Perciformes; family Percidae; genus Etheostoma; species Etheostoma cragini. The sequence goes on from NC_048410.1 coordinate 3,458,258, forward strand.
TTGGGTCTATTTTTCCTTGGGATATCTGGATCAGGGTTCCATTCGGATTGGGCTCTGTCCAACACCTTAACCATTGCATGGGACTCCCAACACCTTCATGACCGCGGAAGAAGAATGAACCCCGTGGCAACCAAGTTAAGATGCAATGATCACCACCATGCCAGCAAGCAACGGGAAGTGTACTGTTCTCAAAGGAGCCTCACTCACAGTAAGAATAGCTGTTTTTTTTTTACTTCTAGGTAGGACCCTGGTTTTGGGATATGTTTTTGACAGACCAGTATGGAGTAAAAGCTGTCTTCTACTTGCTGGCACGTACGTTTTGGGTACGTATCTCATTGAAAAGCTTATCAAATGTCTGGGTTTAGCATTCCCTAATTTTGTTGATCCTTCCCTAATACTGGGACGTTTGTTAAGCTTTTCAATGGGACGGTGGTTCTTTCCAAATTTCCTTCTCGATTGTCAAAGAAAATAGGAATACCGGGGGTTGGCTGGGATGTATTAATCAATAAAGGTTGTTCCTTTCCAGGGTAACTCCATGTGCCCATCCCCCCTGAACAACCAGGGACTCTTTGGAAGGTGTTTGGGTCTCCTGGGAAAATGTGGTTTTTCAGGCCTAAACCAGAGGATAAGAGCCCTCCTTAATGTTTTTACACAACAATGTTTGTATTGTGGGATTATTTAGCACGACTATATCTTTTTTCGAAGTTTTTTTTTATGTCATGAGAACTTACACAAACATGAATCTGCACGTACCAGACTATAAACTCCAAAAGTTGAGAGCGTTCTAATCTCTTGCTGTTACCCTTTCCTGCTGCTGACACATTTAAATCTTACATCTGCCAAATATAAAAGCCCAATAATCTGTCTCTAAAGCGGCTTCACTGTACAGAGGCATATTGCTTCCCAGGGTGATTTTACCTGCAGCAGTGTGTCACTTCCTCCGTGCGTCTCAGGGGTTTAAACATAATTGCATTCATTATCCAATCCACACAACTATTGCAGCTCCTATTATATTCCAGCGTGACCCAACCATCATTTAGTACACAACTCCCTGGGCAATTGTAATTGACGTGTACTTGTTCGTCATGTTCTTTGGCAAATACTTCGTAATAGAGTGGGCCAGCTCAAGACCTAACTGTAATCACAAGTGTTCAGCACTGGTTCTTTGTACTCTCTTTATCTCCACAGCTTAGAAGCAATTAGAAACAATAAATATGCTGAACAAACATGACTCATTAGGGCTTTCACTATGTTCTTCCTCTCCTGGCATTTAAAAGCCTACAGAACGAGATATTTGTATCTCTTTTCCCCCCCACAAACCTGCTTTTAGCATTACTCTCAAGCTCAGTGCTGGATACTCAATAGATACAGCGAACATGGCGTCAAGAATAAAAAACCCTTTGAAATTGCCATGAAGCTTTTGAAGCCTACGTCCCACTGCTCAACGCTTTCAGGGTTTTCGTCTCAACCCCATCTCTTCTCATTTGCCGGGGAGCTAACAGGGCCTCGCGGAACAGCTGTAATGAACTCCAAGGAGAGCGCATCTACAGAGAGGACATTGACAGCCAGGTAGGGCATTACTGTACTGTATGTGCCGCAACTTGCTTCATGCATACACACTGCTCGCAATCTACACAGTTGTTGCAGTGAACCAATTGGATAACAATTTGACCAATCACAACAACACACAGGGTGACGTATCCAGAGCACCATTCACTTAGCTACCAGCAGATATAACTGGCAACTGTAAATGGACTGTATTTAGGTAGCGCTTTTCTAGTCTGAACAACTACTCCAAGAGCTTTTTCATAGTGCGAGATCCATTTACCATTCACACACACTCATACACTGTGCCCCCCCAGTTGCAGATATCCTTCAACTCTTTCACCACCAAGACAGAGAAAATTTGAAGGAAAAGATATGTCATCACAGGGGGGTGTTCTGCCAGCTCTATTCCAGAAAATAGTCCGTTCCCATGCTGCGTTTTTACTTCATGTCTGTGGTTGGGATGAGTGTTCATTTTCTATCTGAGCAGATTTGGTGGCTAAGGAGGCCACCTACCAGCTTGTGCACAGTAGGGGGTGGATGTCTTCACAAGGAAAAGGAAAAGCTTGACAGACAAAGAAACACTCAAGAAATTAGACGTTTTATCAGGCTGATAAACAGAGTGATACTGCAAACTAGCATCAGGACAGACAACTGTTGTAATGAGATAGTCTGTCAGGAAATGGGATTAGCAAGTTGAGGTCAGATGGAGAAAAGGTGACTTCAATAAAAAACCCTTTGATTTACCCAAAAGATGCAGACTTCCATTTGCGACAGGGGTAACTTCTTCTACATGGAGGGGCAATTAGGTTTAGAGGGATCTCTGAGACTTCTACGGGCAATGAGGCGTATCGCCTGCAACATAAAAAGAGAGAGGCACATTGAAGCGGTTCATAATGCAGATTTCATCACAGATCAAGAAAATATAGTGGCATGTTTTCATTCACAATCAGACAGCAAGTGATGACAGATGATGTTTCTGTCGCAGCATGAAAGGCGGCGCACTGTATACCAGAGGGGGGGGGGGCGTTAGCACGCTAACTCCCACTGAGCTGAAGGTTGCATATGGCAGAAAGAGAGATTACTTTTGTCCACTGCCTGCAGCATTTCAATGCCTTTAAATCAGGGCCGGGAACTCTCATATATGCATTATCACAACGGGCTGAATCAGCACACAGAGCTCAGTGCCAGGTAGGGAGCAGAGGGAGGATGAGGACGGGAGAAAGATGAGGGACATGATCAGGATGTACCAGGCTGAGTGTAATATGAGACAACAACAGAGGCTGTGGAGAACAGATATGAACAGGAAGGAAGCGCAAGACAAGAGGAAGCAGATGAGAAAATGTTCTGGTTATTGACCTTTCCGGGTTAAATCTTTGAAACTCTGCAATGGCAAAAAACACATGGTTTAACATATAAATTACAGTGTTGCACAACTAGGCTTGGACACCATAACCTGCTTCTAAATAAGAACAGATTTGAAAATGCCAAAAACCGGGTATGCGTAAAAAAAGCAAAGAAAAATCGGTTCCTAAAGACTCACACATGACGCTCTCTCTGAACTGGACGATGCTGCACAAAGCAATACATTTTGCTGCGTCATGTTTTTAACTCAAAGACTTTGCAGAGCCATCCCACCATTGAAGCTGGTAATCTTCTCCCACAGAGCCGCGGAGGAGGGTCTGGCTAGTCCACACAACATTTTGGGAAGTGAAAAAAAATGTGTTGTGTTTAACTGGCATTTCTGTAAACCAATCCCAATCGTCTTTTTGGTGGCACTGAGCATCGTAGAGACATGTACGTTACGCAAAGAGACTCCCGTAGCAGGAGACGAAAAACGAATAATAATAAATAAAAAAATATGTGTCGTAATGTTTTTATAATTGGTATCTAAAAAAAGTATTGTTTAGGAACCAGTAACAAAGTCTGTCAAATATTTTTGACATTTTAAAATCCCAGCCCAAGATGTTATACAAATATTTCAAATGATTCCATGAGCAAGGAGCACAGGGGACGGAGAAGCAGAGAACGGAGGACTGGACATCATTTGCAGCAAAGTTAACGGAAAACCAGAGGGTTTAAAAATTTATAAAATAGAATAGAAAATTATTTAAAAATAGACGCATCTAAAGGATGACGATATGTATTGATATTTTCACTTTGCATGGATAATATTGGATCCTTGAGGATTAAATCAATATATTGATGCAGATGGATTCGTTACACCCCTAGTTCATGGTGCTGGGCAGAATGTAAGAGAAACACAACGGATGTTTGGCGTTATTTTGTGGCAATAATAAAAAAAAGAATTCTGGCTAGGCCTGCACAATTATAAGGGACACAGTGATAAATAAAGCACCTATGAATCTCCTCTTGGTGCCTTAGTGCTGCAGCTGGCGGAGTAATGGATGAAGCAGCCCCTTGTCAGGGAACCATCCTCTCAGTGAGGACTGATGCCGACTGGTACACTAGATAATGTGCTGACTCTGGACGACTGGCCTCCTCGCTGAGCATCATTCCCAACATTCCTGAAGGGTTCTTTTAAGGGAGGAAAAACAGACCGCGCTTGCTAAGTCATTCCCCTCTAATAGATTTTTATCTTTTTCTACCGTGTTGGTAGCACTTTACATTCCACCATGGTAATAAGATTGAAAAAGTGGAGTAACAGCGTGATAATAAAGAGGTAATATACAGGTATCAATTTGTAATTATCAGAGTAATAACTGGGTAATATATCACAGTAATAAGATGGGGTAATAAGGTGATAAGAAGGTAACAGATGTAATAACATGCAATTACCAATGTAATAACTAGGAACGGGTTTGATGATAACCATATGTATATCCGGGTAGTGGTAATATACACTGTTACCTTACTGTTATAGTGGCTGTTACAGAGAAACTACCAGAAGCATTTCCAGGTAATCTCTACACCTCTGTTATTCTAATCTACAATGTAATTAACCCTTGTGTTGTCTGACCGTTAACCAGGAACTTCTCCTTCCAAGTCAAAATAAGAAATGAAATTCTTTTGTGGTTTTCCAATGTTTTTGTGACTTTTTCTGATGTTTTTGTCACTTTTTCCAGCTTTTGCTGCTTTAAAAGAAAAACTGAGCTGGTTTAATAATAGGTTTTACTTATTTTTGGAAATAATGTCAACAACCTTCATTTATATCAAATTATATATAAGTTTATAGGTAAAAAGGCAGATTTGACCTGAGGACAACACAAGGGTTAAACAGAAACAAGTTTCCACAGATGTGTTTCCAGGTTAGAAGTTACAAGATTAAAAATAATGTGTACAGTATTACCTTGAAACAAAAGGAAAATATTTGAAAAATAAAGGGTGGATAAATTTCAGCATTATAATATGATAATTACCAATGTTAAATTCGAAAAGGTTTTATCTAATTTGGAAGGTTTTACGCTGAAAGTAGCCTATAGTATTGTGAAAACATCAGCATATACACTATTACCCCATTATTATCATGTTATAACAATATTAATATAACTATATTACCACTACCCAGATATACATGTCTTATCATAGGACCCATTCCTAGTTCTTACATTGGTAATTGCATGTCATCACCTTTACCTTCTTATCACCTTATTGCCCCAGTATTACATATTATTACTGTGATGTATTACCCAGTTATTACTTTGGTAATTACAAGTTATCACCTATATATTACTTCTTCATCATCACACTGTTGTAAAGTGCTACCAACATGTTCTAATAGCAGCATTGACAGCGCCTGGGACTGACAGGCAAACAAAAATCAAAACAAGCACATGCTATTATCAGAAGATCTCTGCCTGCAGCAGAGCTAGCGGTTAACTTTCCCTCAGATCATCACAACTTCCCCGCTTGTCAACTGTGAATTAAGGAACATTTAAGTCGGTCTTGATGAACTCATAAACCTTCAAGGTGGACAGCCGAGGGAGCATTAACTTCAAGAGGGTGGATAACGGCTGATATGAAATGAGCATGAAAGAGATCCTTCTATTTAGCCCGAGAGAAGAACCAGACGGGACTGTACGTGAGGGATGATGATTTAGGAGATGAATACATGACACTCTGGCCAACCCACCCAAGAGCCCCCTAGATAGTTTAACATCTTGTGATTTACAAGGATAATACAGGCCTCAAAAACAAAATGTTTCTTTTTTTTAACTTATGAATTTGAATGAAAAGCACAAGTGGCTCTCAGTGATTAATATACTAAATATTAGTTTGGTTTTCATTTTCTTTCTTCATATGTTTTAATATAAACTTCTTTAAACAGCTGTAAATATTAACATCAAAAAATAAAAGTATCAGACTTTTAATATTACAAAAAAAGTTAATTAAAGGCCCAGAGTGTATTTAGGGATCTATTGGCATGGAATGGAATATATAATATTGATAATTATGTTTCTTCAGTGTATTACTACCTAGAAGTAAGAACAGTCGGCTTGAAAGCGCTTTGTTTTCTGCCCGCCCATCGACCCTTATCTCCTCCCTTCGCAGTCCACAGCATTCTTAAACAGCAGCAGTCAATGTGGTCCACGTGGCAAAATTACGTGGAAGACATAGGAATTACACTGCGTTACTTTTCGTTGCTATGTATGAATGATTCATGAGAATCAGCAGTGCTAAACATAAATAATAAATAGGTTTGAAATGAGGTAATGTCCCGAATATAAAACAGGATCTCAAAACCAGGTCCTGTAGTTGCCCTCATAAACCCTTGAACTCATTGCAATGTGATGCAGCTTGTGATGGGAAGACCCTGTGTCAAATGTAAAACTAACAGCAGCACGCCATTTGGGTAAATGTGCCCCGAGGACAAGTGGGTTGTGCTCTTTGGCGACCCAGAGTCAACAGTAATAATCTCTCATCCATGGAGGTTAAGTCCTGGATGGAGAATTCCCGCTGCCTGCCTTATAAGCTTCCTGTTATCACTGGAGTGCAGGTTCTCTGCTTCCATAATGCCGATCTCAAAACACTCTGGCTCACAAAACTTCTTAACTGTCAGAGGGCTGGCAAAGTGGTTTCAAGGACTAATTGAGCTTAATAATGGTGCTGGAAAACAAACACACACGCGCACACACACAGAAAATGCCCACTGTTACAGAAATTACAAGTTTTCATGATGATGATAATAATGAGCTTAAAGTAGGGTGACCATTTTTCCAAAAAGGAGGACACTCGGCGGGCCTTGAAACACAAATTCAGACAGGCTTCTCAGAGGATAATGAACATGCTTTAATATGCCTCAGTGGTATAAAAATAACTTATGTAAAAAAATAAAATATGTAACAACCTGTAAGAAAATAATAGCTCTTTCAAATAAGTAAATATGAAATAATGTTCTGAATATTATCTATTCTATGTCAGCTTCAAAATCCAGCTTCAATTCAATATCTCTTTAAACCTTTTCAATGTAATACAATAAGGTTTTTCGGTGGCCGTATGAGCTTTGAGGTCTCCAGCACCTTGTAATCAACACTGAAAGATATGTGGTAGCTTTGAACACGGTGCACTCCGCCTTCCACTTGTTTCGACCGGGAAGGCACACGCAGTTCAACTCTGAAGCTGCATTTAGGTTTCTGCATTTTGTGTTCAATGCTGCCCCCTGTCTGATCTGCTCCCTGTATGTGCACCCTGTCTGATCTGCTCCCTATATGTGCTCCCTGTTTGATCTGCTCCATGCGTGTGCTCCATGTCTGATATGCTCACTGCCTGTGCTCCCTGTCTGATCCCTATATGTGCTCCCTGTTTGATCTGCTCCATGCGTGTGCTCCATGTCTGATCTGCTTACTGTCTGTGCTCCCTGTCTGATCTGCTCACTGTCTGTGCTCCCTGTCTGATCTGCTCTCTGTATGTGTTCTCTGTCTGATCTGCTAACTGTATGTGCTCCCTGTCTGATCTGCTAACTGTATATTGCGTTAAAAAACATACTGCAAATCCCCTGTTCTCTGTACATATGGGCAATGGTACATGTATTTACTTGTAGTAAAACTGATATGCATAAATTACAAAGTGAAAAGAATGATCTTCCAAATAAAATCAAAATTCACAGAGACAAATGATGCCTAGTTGTCCCGACCCAGAGCGTTGACAAATGACACCAAGGACTCCTGACCAATCGTCAGTATTTGACAAATTGGGAGTAAGAATGGGTTGCAAAGTGGCCGGGTTGGCTCAATGGGTAGAGCAGGCGCACACATAAAGGGAGACTTATGCCTCGACGTAGAGGTCCAAGGTTTGAATTCACCCTGCATGTCTTCCCCCCTCTCTCTCCCCTTTCTCACCTAGCGGTCCTATTAAATAAAGGCGGAAAATCCCAAGAAATAATCTTCAAAAAATAAAAAAGTGTTGCAAAAGCAGCTTCCAGAAGAGGAAGAGATAAACACAAACACAGGGAGTGTCTGCGCTACGCTACAACACACAGCACTAAGCTAGTGGGTGTCGGATCTTTTTACGTTTCACACAAATCCCAGGGACAAAACACACTCACTGTTTTACGTCCTCCTGATGGATGAGTAGCGTGTACTTCCGTCAGTTATGTAACACAGAGTCTGCCGTGTACTGTATTTCTCACAAAGCAGGTTTCTGCTTTATGTAATGTCAAAATCCAAATCTTTCTCTTTCCGCTAAATAGGCTGCATCGTGTCCCAGACCCTGCTCATGGTATTACTCAACAAAGAGAGGGACACATTTCTCTAATGTTGGATATCCTAAGCTTCTCTTTTTCATATTAGTCTGTTTTTTTCTCAACTGTTCCAGGAAAATTCAAGGAACAACAAGCCCTTGCTCTGGCACAATCAGAAGTACAGGGCATTAACGAGTCCTAAAAGTTGTCTTGCACTGATTATGAAAATATCATACCATTATTTTCTCCAAAGACGAAAATTAAACAAATGGTGATCAGAGAGAATTGAACATTGTCTAACATTATTATGTTGAGAGAATCCAATCCAAACCTTCGCTCCTGCAGTGTGAGGCCTTTGGAAATCAGGGCCCCTCCCCCTGACCTCTATCATTCTCTCCATGTCATTTCTCTCATCAGCATCACATCAATGAAGACTAGAGGGAGAGATATTTATAAGCTCCAGTAGTAAATACAAAGATTTCATAATTGATGACGCCCATGGCTTAGCTCATGTAATGAGGCTGGCTTAAACAAAAAAAAAAAGAGACTACCTCACGATTAATTATTGCAGTTTTTCACACCTTTGAGTGCAGACATTCACATAACAGAGAAGGCTTTGTGTTCAATTGGGCCACTTTACCACGTTTCGCTGTGAATTACCTCCGTCACCACCACCACTACTGGCTTTGTGCTGATAGGCTCAATGAACCACTTCACAGTGCGTTCGTGGCCTATATCTCCTTATCCCCCAGGAGCAGATCAAGGAATGGAAAAACAAACACAGGCCTTGTAACACATGAGCATAATCAGGAACGTGGGCCAGTCTGCCTCTACATTTCCTAAAGGATAGGCTAACATCCTGTAAGGGAACGCCGAACAAAACAGTGAGTGGCTCAACTGCCGATTCTTCTGTCGTCAATAAACTGCTAATTTGGAAATGGGAATGCCGCACAGTTTGATTACAATCACTGGCAAGGTTGTTTTTTCAGTTCGATTGACGTCCCTTGGGCTAACAGTGACATTTCAAATGTAAGAGTGATGATTGATGGATTCATTTGTGCAAAGTTCAGCTTACTGGGGGTGGGGGGGTTTGAATTGCTATTTTTCCTCTCAATTATCATTTTGGTGCTGGTGATTTTTCTTTGGGGGCTGGCTTAAACCTGTTTGAGGGGCGGCAAAAATTCTTCAGATCCCCTTCCACCTTTCTCTGCTTTGCCCGCCCAGAGAATTTGGCCCGCCCATGAGAGAGAGACATCATGGCTTTTAAATGAACAAAGTGGCAGTTGGTCAAGGCCAACACCCCCAGCCTCCACCTCGCCTCCCCCCTCAGTATTAGGGGACCACTGAGGTCTATATAAAAGAGAATTCAGATACAGTATCAGAGGACCACTAAGGTCTATATGAAAGCATCCAAAGAGCACCATGTCAGGGGACCTTTAAACACGTTCCTTCCTGAGACTGTTTTGCAGAGCCACCGTTGCTGCGTCCAGAGCTTAGCGCTGCCCAAAACAATTGGGATTGTTGTAAAGAAATCCAAACAACCAAGAGCGTTTTTGTCTACTATGCCAGAATGTATCTGTGGTGTAGCCAGACCTTAATTCACAGAGCTGTGTAGAGGTCTGGCAATGGGAGATTTCTATGCAAATGAATGGAGCTAATGAGGTCTTTGCCTTTTAGTGAGAACCTTTGGTGTGTAAGTAAGACGTTTCTATCATGTATTGTTCTTGACTGCATCCCCCTGATTAGCACTGAAACAGAGCAGAGTTAAATGCATCTTATCCTCTGTTAGCCCTGGGAAATTTGCCTACATACATCTAGGTATGTTGGTGCATATCACAGCAGCCAAACAACCACTGGTCGCTACAGCCCAGTTAACCTTGGCCTGCTCCTTCTCACAGAATGCCAGGTCAGCATACAAAACACTGCATTTCTCCCAGCGGCGTAACATTATGGCTGGAATTGGTTTTAAATGGGATGCAACCCAAATGTGTGTTGATTTGTTAAAGCAGCGAACATGCCTGGTTCATCCCACACCCATTAGTAGAAAAGAGAGCCGGAGACCAGAAGAGGAAGGAGAGGTTAAGGGTTGTCTGGTGAAGGCTCCCGGCCTAGTCACATTAAATCTATGCCTTTGGTCTGATAATAATGTTGTTAAGTTGTGTATGTTTGCATGTATTCTGACTCAGTGCTCTTGATGTGTGTATAATTATTTTTGACAGATCCATAAAAAATGCGTATTGATTACAGTGACGTGATTATTTCCTGTAATTTGCTGCCTGGAGAATGACCCTTTTCAATCCCCTGGAGGGTTTTTAGGCAATTCTCCCTCAAATTTCCAACTGCAAATTATATATTGCATCTTTTTAATTTTTGCACGTGTCTTTAAAGAAACAAAAACGAAAGGGTAAAGCCATGCTGAACACCGGCTAAATGACATTCGTGTCCCTCATGCATACAATCTGTTAAACCTAAAGGTGCATTCATGCATTTGTATACCAATTGGGGGCAGCCCAACATATCAAAAGGAAAAAGCTAAATCTGACAGCTGTGGGGCAATTAACATAAACTTCGGCTAGCTGTCTCCATGAATCTCCCAGATAAGCTAACGTTGCAGTAACTTGCAACGCAGTTAGGAAACAAGAATGAGCTAACTAAGGTTAAGCACTCGGCTCTGTGGATGTAAATTTTAAAGCCATGTTAAAACTATTTCCTTTCCTTCCGATTTCTAGCCACAGCCTGTCACTCCCCCCGGACTAAGGTTACTCGGTACGTAATGTTAGCGCTATAATGTTGTACTTACACTGCTTAGTACGTAAGGTGAGCTTAGACCACACAATGCCTTGTGTTTCTCGCTAACTTATTGTTCATAAGATGTGACATGAGTGACACATGCGGGTAGACCAAGGCAAGAAGAAGGAGAGTAGCTAGCGTTGGCCAACATATTCGGTATTTGTTCCAATGGACCTAGTGGACATTATATTATTGTTGTTGCTGACTTCAAACGTGTTTCTTTGGAATACTAAACCATTTGACTGCAGGTCATAGGCCTCCTCACATGCATTATTAGTGAGCATCACTATTTGACATTCCCAAGAAAGGCAACAAACAAAATTACAGTGTGTTACTCGGGGCTGTCATTAAATTGCAATGAAGATGTAGCAGGAGTTTTAGCAAGCATTGTGTGAAAGCAATGAGAAACAGCAAACATCGAGATCAACATGAAGGAATAAGTAGCAGCCTAATTTCCATACAGTGCATTACAGAAATTATGTAAAACAATTGGTCTTTTTAAGAAATGTTACAACAAAAACATGAAAAATAGACATGAGACTTTGCATGGAAAGGGAAATTCTAGCAGTGTAGTGCAAATACAACTAGCCGTGTTGGAAAGAGTACTGATGCACTGGTAGTGTAGGACGTGATCAAACCGAATATATATGCATTAAAGAACCTTAAGGGGCATAGTTTTGTTGCTACGGGTAACAAAATCCAAGACTACAGAAAGTAATTGATGTATTATAGAGCTGCAAAGATGAATCTATTAATTGGCAACTATTAAACTAATTGGCAACTATCTTGATGATTGATTAATCGGTTTGAATAATTTTTTATTTTTCTAGTTTCTTCACTCCTCTGCGACAGAAAACTGAATATATCTTTGACTTGTGGACAAAACAACACTTTTGAGGGTGTCGTGTGGGTTTTTTGAAAACACTGATTTTTGCATATTTCTGAATGTTTTGACATTTTTCCTAATGTTCTGACATTTTATAGGCCAAACAAGTATTGAGAAAATAATCAATCAGCCCCAATCCATTTGTTTTAAAGGTCATTGTTACTTGTATTATATCCCAAAGGAGAACTTTTTCTTGGATTAACCCTTGTGTTGTCTTCCTGCTGACCTGCAACTTTGTGTTTTTCTGGGTTGAATTTTCATTTTTTTGTTCTTTTTCTACATTTTTCTCAAGGTTTTTGTCTATTTTATTCCTATTATTGGTAAATTTTTCGACAATTGTCTTGTCACTTTTTCCAATGTTTTTGTTGATTTTATTTCTACAACATTTGTCACTTTTTTCAATGTTCTTTTCTGATATAGAAAGTTTTTGTAAACCGGTCAAATTTGACCCAAGAAACAACACAAGGGTAAAGGTTTTGCTTTTGCTAGCTAGCTACCTATGTAGATCCATAAAAACGCAGGTATTATTATCCACTGCCGCAGTGTGTGTCAAGTTGTAAGCAAAGAGATAAATACATTTTATAACTAGGACAGTTATATCCCACACAGCTTAATGTTGTGGTTTCAAAATTTGAATTGTTCTTCATAGTCGATATATCTTCCTCTTCCCCTGACTTCTCCTGAATACCTATTCTGCTCATGCCTGTACTGCCATAGAATAGCGTTTTGAATACCTAATAGAAGGGGTTTATCAGAAACAGCATAAAAGGGTTTTATTCATGAACTATTTATACAAATATGTGTTTTGTAAAGATATATAGCTTGTAGACATGCAAAGAAAAAAATCTGCGCAACTTTGCTTGTTGATTTACAATTACAATGTCAACAATATGAATGAAGCTTCAAACTATTTGGTCCAGCCCTATGCCAGTATATTATATATATTTGAAAACTAGTTGGCTGGTGAAGCTGTCAGAGTGGAAGGTAGATTCTGTAATTTGCTAAATTATGTAGCCAATGGACAAAAGAGTTTTTTACTGTCAGCAGCGTTACACCTCACTGAATTTAAATCTTCAGTCTGGAGTCATCAGCATGCTGTTCTATAGTTTCATTAAAACACCATCGCAATAAAAATGGTCTTGTCCAAGAGATCTCAGTTGCTGACACAATTGAATCTGAGTGTCTCACACAGAGTTCAGCAGTGGAGTGGAACAGTCCCGCCAACAGTCATCTCTTTGGACCTAGGGGTGATTACTACCAGCTACCACACGCAGAGCCCCCACCCGACTCAATTCCCCACACAGTCCGCTGCTAAACTGTTTAGAGCCAAAGTAATTCTATTTCTCCAGCACTAATACGTTTTATTTTCTGTTATTGCACTTCCATCCATATCCTTCCAAATCTAAAGCTCATGGGAGTTTATCCTTGACCTGATAAAGAGAGAGAGGTTTTCCTCTGTCGATGATTCAATTCTTTAATTCTTTCATATTTCAACGGCTGACGAAATCTTTGGCTGTGGTTTCACAGTGCCTGTGTCTTCAAAGTATTATGCTCTCTGCAATAGAAGTCACTGCTGGGTAAATGTAATATCACACAACAATCTGGATGACCACAAATATACTGTACCTTATCAAGCCAATTTCAGATATACAGCGATACCATAGATTGTAAAAAATGTAGCAGCCGTGATGTCTTCCATTGGAAGAAGGTCCAAGTTTAAAATTAAAACACTGACAAAAGCCAAAAACAAGATCAGTTCTATTTCAATGCCCACAGTGTTAGCATGGTTAGCATCGCTACGCCTCTGTCATGATTGACAGGTCCTACAATATCCCCTGCTTTATCATCTTTTTTTAAATAAATACGACCACAATTTACTAAATGAACATCATACTGTAATGAAGAAGACTTGAATCTAGCATTTGAGAAGTATAATAACATCAGGAAAATGTGTATTGAGGTGATAAATCAAGCTTGGGGTGGCAGTAGCTCTGTCTCTGAGTTGGGTCTGGAACTGGAGGGTTGTTGGTTCATATCCCCGTATGGACCAAAGTACGGCGTGTGGATCAGTAGCTGAAGAGATGCCACTTCACCTCCTGGGCACTGCCAAGTGCCCTTGAGCAAGGCACCGTACCCCTTCCAACCACTCAGGGCGCTGGTCCAGCTGGCAGCCCACTCCCTCTGACATCTCTCCATGTGTGCATGTATAAGCTATGTATGACTATCAAACAGAGAGTCAATTGTATTTCCCCACTTGGGATCAATAAACGGTACAAATTAATAAAAACTAGGGTCATTTCCCCATAGACTTCTATAGAAACACTTATTTTTTAAGCCAGCAGATTCAACCACTGCTGGAAATGAGATAGAATGCAGCTTTAAAGGGACTTCTACATTGGTTTCACTTTTCAGACCCAGAAGCTTCTTCCATTATTTTTATATTATTTGCCATCAGGCCTGCAGCCACACACCGCTGCGGCCCTGTCCAGTCGAACCACCTATCACTGAGATGAAAGTGTTGTTCTGCCCTATGATTGACTTGGAAAGCACAAGGTGTCCACAGTGTGTAACTCCAGTGTCTCCCAGGGACGTGCCTTCAATTCATCTTGACTCTGACATTTTTCACTTTGTCTCAGAACACATGAGGTGGTCAGAAGTATAGCAAGTGCCACACCAGTCTGCTATTACAGGGCTATTCGGAAAAAAAACATCATGAAGGTTTTGCTGACTGAAGTGGATTTGCAGATTCAGATCCCAGAGATCATACTCATTATGAATACATCCTTTCCCCATGACATTAACACCTGGATGATTGGATTGAAAACACATCAAATCCAGGTGCAAATGTGCCCAAGATGCATTAAGGAGTTGATTATGCAAACTATCTCCAGAGATGGCCAAAGATGCCTTTCATCACAATCGCAACAAATTCTGATGCAGTGCATTTTTCTATCTTTCTAAATCTAACGATCTAGAAAACAAGAAATCTAGAACTCCCTTCTGAACTTTTTTGTTACCTGTCGCCTAGACCGAAACATTATTCTAAAACTCTAAAATTCTACAATTAGGTTTACCACAGATGCATTTAATTGCCAGCTGTGTTAGCTGCAGACACAGTCTAAATACAAGACATGACACATTGTGTACACGTACTGTATAAGTCTACCTGTACTCTCTGCTCGGAGGACCGAGGGCTCTTTGCTGCTCTGTGTATAATTTTTGATGAATACAGTCTTGTAAGTTCAGTAAAATGACATCCCTTTATTGTAATATAGCAATAAATCCAGGAAAGGACAACACAATATCTGATATTAAGACGTTATCTATCTCATGTTGATATAAATAAATTATGCCCAGCCCTAATTTCTTTAAAAGAAATGTGCAAGACAATAATTTTGTAGTGACAGTTTACTTTTTCTTGAAAAGCAACAGCACTGTTTGGAAAACCCTCACCATCTCCATAGAGTCAGGGTCCGAAATTGAAACTTGCCAAGCACCAATTGTGGGTCAATTTTAAGTCGGCGAGTACATCTCAGAGGGCAGCCTGCCACATGGCTGGGAAATGTTTGTATCAAAATAGTTCTGTTTTTTTAGTCCTCATTTTGGTGAAGCTGCAGCTACTTTCTTCTGTTCCTCGCTGTATCCACAACCAACCACCATGTCACTTCTGTTTACGGATAGCTAGCGTTTACCTCAGGCTAATCAATTGGCCAGTATGTGGCGATTTTTGACTCAAGTTGCCAGCAGCAACTTTTTCTCATCCAGAGACCAGAGTCCCAAGCAGTGGCTCTGTGTCTTTCAGAGGGTCTGAATGAGCAATAATTGAATGCATAGCAGACCATAGGACAGTTAGATCTTTTCTGTTCATGTAATTTAGAGATGTTTCAGATACCAGTGTCGGTATTGCTTCCTTCGATCTAGCCTAAAACGCTAGTAATGGTATTAGGAAGTACTGAAGTTTGTGCACCGATCCGATTATCGAATTATCTTCATTACGTTCGGATTACCGATCCGAACGTAATAAAGACCCTACAGAAAATCTACGTTAAAGTAGTTTATTTATGTTCTTTTTACCCGTTATAGCTGACTGTCAGACTGGAATAATAAAAGAAAGTTCTGTGGCATTCATTGTTTGTTTGTACATGTTTCACAAAGAGTTTAACCTGAGACAGACTGACAACGAAGCTAGAAACCATATCACATCCATACAGGGATAGTAGCATACAGCTGTTAAAACATTATGAAATATATTTTACACTGGTATCGGCTCTGTACTTGATATGGGCCGATACGCAAGTTCAGGTATCAGAATCAGTATTGGGAAGCAAAGAATAGTATCGGACCAATATCTAATATAAAATATACATGATATGCAACAATGTACTTTGCCCAACATCAATTGGCCGACTTCTCTAACAGGAACAAAGGAAAGCATTTCCAACACATTCCAGTGGCACATTAATTTCATTGATTTGGGAATGAAAAGTTCTCTCACATATGGATATCTGTGTGTGTGCATATTTCTCGCGATCAAGTGAATCTACTGTGTAAATCCACCCATCTATCCATTGCCCACACTATATACAAAGTTTACCATTATGATTGTTATACAGTCAACAGTGCATGAAATCTATGAATGTTGCTTTCAGAGAAAACAGTTAAAATATAAGACCTTGAAAAATAAATAAAATGGCAGACCATTTTAAGCTTTAATGACTCTCCACACAGCCCTGCCTCATCTTATCGTAGCTTGCCTCTCGTAATTTAAGTCATGTAGCGTAATAAGAGAGGAAATGTACCCGTGACTGTGTAAAGTCATTGTATTGTGACATCACATCAAGACATGACTCCCTGACTGACAGCCCTGGAGAAAGAATCTATAAAGCAAAGATGAGAATCACAAAGGTGACACTGCACGAAGCTCGGTAAGGGTTTGCTGCTTCCTGGTGGAAAACAATAATCTTCTCTGGATGGGATGAACCAACGGGTGAGGGTGCACAGCAGCAAAAAAACCAGAAGGGTTCAGAGAAAGTTGATGAGATTTTGTTAGATGAAGGGCAGAGTAGTGTGGAGAGAAAGATTCAACACTACAACAAGTTTACAGGCAGAAAAATGCGATGTGTGGCAAAATGTGAGCAGCACATACCTGACAAATGACAAAGATATCCATCAGGAGGGGGTAAGAAACCATATGACATATAGTATGTTTAAAACAAATGCATCTGTTGTGTAGCCTGAATATTTTTTCCCTGATAAAAGGAAACCGGAGTACAATTACACACCTCCAGTGAAATCCATGAAGCTGCAATTCTGAGCAAGTCTAAATTAAACATGAAACTGCATCGGCAATATTAGGCTAAATAACTGTCTCATACATAAGGGAAGGCAGTTCAGCGCAAAAGCTAAGCTGCCAATTAAACTAGTGAAACTGCTTCCTTTGCTTTTCCAGACCAGCAGGTCTAGGACAGTTAAATCCCAGCGGCCCGCCGACCATTACAATATTCAACACACAAGTTCCTAAATTCACACATTTAGTTTATAAGTTTGCTTAATGCCCATTTATAAGCCGTTTAAATTGTGCACAATGTTGACTTAAGCTGTACCCAGTGGCGGTTTCTCTATAGTAGGCCAAAGGAAGCCTGGTCTCCCCACAAATATCTAAATGTATGATTCTCATGTTTGTCTTTAACTGGTTTTTGCCATTTCCCTTATCAAAACATTCCATTATCATTTTCTTAATTTGCTGGTGTTCAGCCAATCACATTGCGGCCAGATTTGACCCAGCTCAACATTAAATCATCAGTTCACTTCGGGGGTCGGGATATTTTACTGGAAATTCTGCTGGATTTCACTCATTTAGGCCAAATATCCGATGCCTTGGGCTTCCTCTACGTTGGCATTTTAAACTCCGATCGATTTATGAGGATCATGGTTATGGTTAATGGAACACACCACCATTTGTTGAAATAGGGCTTATCATGGTCTCCCCTAGCTGTAGATAGGTGGGCCAATCTATTTTTTGTCTGAGTGCATACATTGTTTTAGTCCGGTGCAACACCGGCAGTGCTGCCGCTAGTAAGCTTAGCGTAGTGAATGGAATCCTACGTCACCGGTTAGTATGTTGTGAGTAAAAGTGATGGGGCAGAGATCACACAGCACCTTAAACCCCCAAAATTCTGTCAACATACCTGGCGTGAGTAGCTGGCTATATTTCCTACAGTAGACAGTGAATGGAGATGAACATGGCGGATTTTGTGAGAGGCAAAGAGGAAGGCTTCTCACACAGTCAAGATCCAGAACCATACCTCTACGGACCAGAGTTTTCAGAAGAAGAGCTGCGTGCTTTGGAAATAGAACAAGAGGAGGAGAAGGTTGCGATCACTCAACAGCCCGAGGACGTGAGGCATCCTGCAGGCCTCAACTTTTTTTCCGTCAAAAGTCAACTGGGAAACGCTGAATGAACCCAATAAACAGCTGTCCACAGATTGATTACTGTAAACATGACGCATGTTTATTTTTTTGGGATAGATCAACCCATTTAGACCTGTACTCACACAAGATGCTGCGTGATATCCCTGCGCCCGTGTAGCAGTGCTTGGACTGTGCTTCCACCCAGTATAGTCCCAAGTCAATATCTGCCTAGGAAATCGTCTAGTCTTAATCTGTATTCCTGTTTTTACTCGTGAATAAGCAGGCCACAAGAAGTAATAAGGTTGTTGTTGTTTTTTCTTGGCTCACTTTAACTCACAACATGCAAAACAGCAACATAGAATCGTTACATTCTTTGTAAAAAATTTTAGACTCTATTTTCCCTAGAATCAATACTTTTTAATTAAGTTTTTTTTACCAGTGATTCACCTGTATGTTTTCAGTTCATTCAGTACCGCCAATGGGTACTACATCATATCCGTTTTCTGACCAAAAGCAGAAATTGCAGAAAACGCGTTATGTACTTCTTAACAAATTCAATAAATGTTAGACTGACTGACTAGTGATGTGCATTCTTCTCAGAAAACTATTAGTTTGTAGAAATGTCTAATGATGAGAAGGAATGTCACTAGAAGTGTATTATTCAACTTTTGTTTTTATTAAAGAAGGAAAAGAAAATCGCAATACTATCGAGTTGCAATACTTCTAGAATCGCAATAAATTAAAATGGCAATACAAAAACAACACCAAATTGGGACCAAAAGCATATCGTCCCAGGCCTACTATAACTGTACATGCTGTGCAATTGGTCAAATTGTCACCTTGATTTTGACACCTAACGATGACAAAAGCAATGTAATCGAGAAAAACGATTATCTTGAACATTATGTGTTGCATGTAAACTCTAGTTTTGTCTTTTGTTCTGAAAGGTAATTCAAAAAGTTTTAAGGGAAAAGTATGGAGGGTAATATCATCGTTATATCACACTAAAGTGTTTTCACCGTTGATATGTTTCACTGTTACAATTTTAATAAATGCAACATCTTTCCAAAAGTCAATAAGACATCGTGTTATATAATCGTGATTTCAGTATTAACCAAAATAATTGTGACTATGATTTTTCCCATACTTGAGCAGCCATAGTACATCCGGGACAATGACCTGTCTGTTGCATAAACTATATCTCTTAAGCTCTTTGCACATGCTGCACTTAACGATAAAGCTTTTTTTCTCTTTGTTCAAACAGGTATATTCTACTTGTTTTTTTATGTTAGCGTTTCTTTTACATTTATTTCCTTACCATTTTATTTTGAAGTTCATGTATGCACCATCTACCAAGCTGAATTCCTTTTAAGTGATTCTTTGGAATAAATCCATTTCTTAATCGGTTTTAATCCATATCCAACCAAAACATGACGGTGAACCTGTTTCTCTCAGATCCATATTTTCTGCTAATCCTAATCCATCTGAGAGTATTTCTTTCAACATGAAATCAACAGCAGTTGGCATTTTTTTCCGTATTTTTGTCTCAGTGCATCCCATTTTGTGGGAAACTGGCGTTTAAACCTCATTTTGAAAACACAGGAAATTACAAGCTGAATGAACAAAAATGACCTAATTGGTTCTTTAACCCTGGGTAGATGTGCGGCCAGGTGTGTGTGTAATGACAGATGCCAGCACGACTGTGGGTCAGCGCAGTTTCTAAAGAATGTCATGTCAGAGCCCAGCGGTCACATAACCGGACAGATCACTTCAATTCACTGGAAAAATGGGGGTGGAAAATCGCATCCTTGAAAGGGCAGGACACTCTGAGGGCAAACTGTCTCGGACTCTAGAAGGACTCTCCACTCTCTCAACTGGTTCAACACCAGCTACATTGATAACCAGCCTTAAGAGGTTTGACAGACTCCTTCACTATGACCATTATGCAGAGCTACCCTCGCTGCATCCGTTAGTGCCACCCAAGACGATTCATGGAAAACAACGCAGAGTGATTTTTTTCTCCTGTCCCAGAATGTATCTGTGCTGTAGCCAGACCTTACTCTACAGCGCTGTGGGGATAGGTCTGGCCATCCAAGACTAATTATACCCAGGTATTTAATAACCCAGCACATCCAGCAGGGCTCTTGTCTTTCTTTTCTCTCATTTCAGCAGAAAGTGTCAGATTTTTGGCTCCCAGTGGTAAATACTCAACTAATGTAAGTTAACTCCATCCGCTGTATTGAATTCCACTCTATCGATATGGGTGAAACAGACACTAGCAGAGGTGGCGTATTGTCACCTTCGTCCATGCTGCGTTTGTTCAGACAAAGCTACCAAAGCGTAACAAATCCTTAACTAATGGCATAACGGAAGCTTGCTTGTATAAAGCTGCATTGATAATACACTTTTGAACTTTCAATGTTCGACGCTGTCATACTGCTTTGAGATGACACACAGAGCAAAGTGCTGGGGAGGAATGGGTGCGGTGGGGGGCATCAGAAGGAGCAAAGTAAGCAAGAACTGATTGAAAACAAAACAATGTGCCCAAAGGAAATCATAAGCTGTCAGCGTGCGTCCAACTAAAAGATTAACCTGTCCTTTGTCAGAAGCAAAATCAATAGCGGATCATAAACAACGAGACTGCAGCAGGGGGAGCTCGGACTGGAAGTCTTTGGTCCTGTCAGCAGCATTGGGGAGGGAAGGGGAGCATGAGACAACCGGCAAAGATGAGATAGGCTCCGTTGTAGAGATTAAGATTGCTGGCCTGATAAAACCCAGTTAATGATATCATCTGAGGATGCAAGATAGCTGAGCTTTTCCCCAGATATTTGGCTCCAGTTACAAAACAGGCCACATTAGGGCTGAAGTGCTGAGCCAGAGTTATCAGTGCTGGGCAATGATGGCAGCAGCTCCAGATGCACTGTAAGTAGATGCATAAATTAGTTACTGTTAGAGATGGTCCAACATAATTTTTTCCTTCCTGATACCAATTCCAATAAATAAACTTGCGTATTGGCCGATCCGGAATACCAATGCAATACCAGCATGTAAAAAAAATACATATATTGTATTGTGTGTCTTATTTGTAAGCCGCAGACAACATCCTTCCTATTGTGTTTTTATTAGGTCTTCCCCCTTTCTGTCTTTCCTCTCTATGTGTTCTTGATCCTGGGACGTGTTTTTATGTCCCAGCATATTGTTTGCAATTTGAAATGTTCAACATAAAAATATTTCATCGCATAAAAGAAAAGTATAAATTAATATACTGGAATGGGAGCGTCTCTAGTTACCGTACATATTGAACGCTGTTGTCTCTAAAGAGTTGCTGTATACTTGTGAATTTATCACTAAAAGTAGAAATGCCGGCACTAACTTCCCAGTCAGGTGTCGTTAATACATTGCAAAGGAAAGGACAAAACGAGATGAGCAAATTCAACAATGTCTGTGAATTGTTCGGAGTAATGGGAACGGGAGGTTGGAAACAGATGTTTTTTGTCATTTTTAAAACTCCAATAATTGGATGTATCCATCACAATTATAATAGGATGGAGACAAAACTCTCAGAGACAGAGATTTCAAAAGCTAGAGAAATAAAACCAAAAACAGCACAAATCCTATACGGAGGGGATTGAGATTTTTTTTTTTATCATTTGGTTTAGCCAACCCTTTGAAGTGCAAAGGTTAAAGGCCTCAGAGAAGTATTCATGAGACAATTATTTCCAAAACCTTTACTGCTCTTCAGGTTAGGTGACTAAACAGGAAGTACACCCATTGGGCCAACTTATCATCAGCCTACATTCCTGCTGTATCCTCCTTCCTGATGGATGCACCCTTATCACATGACCTGTTTCGTCATGTGATAAGCTGAGAGAAGGAGCAACCTTTGTGAAGTGCAGGATGTGCCAAACAATACCCACTAACTGACTAAACGGAAACGGAGGGATCAAGCCATGTATTCAGAGCAGATGTTGCTCATGTTACTGTATTGTGTGAACAGATAACTTCATTTAATATTGTATGTGGCGTCTTTTGCGTTTGCCAAATAGAAAGACTTGTGGTGAGGAATTGAATGTCTGTTTGTAGAAAAGCTGTATTAAATGTATATTACAGCAAATGCGCCTCCCTCACAATCAACTGGGCTCAAGCAGCTGTTAGTCCAATCATAGCAAGAATTAGTATAATTAACATTTTCTAGACCCCCAGAGTTTTTCAATCAAGTATAAAGTTTTAATAATCACAGATGACTGCAGGGAAAACAATTTCATTCTGGAAACACACTACAACTAGGTTTAAATTCCCCACAGTCCATTCTACGTTGATCTCAAGCTACAACAAAATAGAATTTAATCCAAAAAACATGAAAACAAGTTTAAAAAATACAGTATTGCATTGACTTGATTCTGGGCAAAGCAGGCAGTTAGACTCGGACCAAATGTGGAGATTTCCCAGTAGCTGCAAAGGGAATGGCAGGAATCTTGGATAGCAATGTGGACAAATGCAACCCAGGCATGTTGTAATGAACTGGCAGGGGGCTGCAGCCAAGCCAATTAAATGATATCAGCCTGACAAGAAGTGCTTTTCATTACACAACCTCAAGAAACCCACTGCAACCAAATTTAATCATCTCACAATGCACTGGCTGTAAGAAACCAGGGTCCAAAATTAACTTTTTAGTCTCAGATGTAGATGCCTACTGGCAAACTGAAAGAAAGTTACCCGCTAAAACATTTTTCATAAAATGTCATAAAAAATTCATAAGATACAATGTCAGTGTGTTGGCGTTGCTGTCATGAAAAATCCAATCTCTGTTCATCCCCTTTATTTTGTGAAATGCCACTTCTCAATAAACTTCATTGTGACAGTGCTCACTGATCTGTACTCAAGCAATGTGCTAGAAAAGAACACTAAAAAGAAAAGTAGAAAAGTACATTAAAAAGTAAAAGTACACTGAAAGAAAGCCTAGCAACTTATTAGTGATCTTGTAGTACGGCACGTCCAGGTATGCAGGATGCCCTGAGATGAAGTAAGGGCTGGCCAATAAATCGATATTTGAGGCTAGATATTGACTTAAATTTTGGATATCAAAATATTGTAATATGACACAAGCCTTGTCTTTTCGTGGTTTTAAAGGCTGCCATATTTGGTTAAAATATCGTGATATTTGACTTTCTGTCTGTCTGTGCACGGCCCTGGGTAGGATATTTGTTGTGGTTTTCTTTTGGTAAAAAAATACACAATAGTGATTGTTATTTTCAATCAATCAGAAGTAGAACATATGTCGGATGTCACCCTATTATTATTATTATTATTATACATACATACATACATACATTCACAGTGCATACTTTAAATACGTTCATCACTGTGATCACAGACAAGCTATAAGGTTGTACTTTCAGCAAAATGAAAGGTGATACGACAGTAAATAGCATATATACCCCTATATTTTCCGGGGTACTACGTGTGATGTCACCCATTGGTTTGTGGAGATCTGCTATCTATCGTGGTGTTTATGGGCGCAGCCATCTTGGTTGCAGATGTGACGATTTTAGACGAGAGGGAGGAGTGAGGGTGGAGCTGCTTACACTCTACGTTACATTACAAACGTTCACTTGCAATCACATCATAGCCACGCCCTTAAACCCCTTTATTTATTTATTTGTTACTGTTTTGTCTCAATAAGTAACTTTTTCTTTTGCAGGGTATAAATGGCGTGGCAGTAGCTCAGTCCGTAGGGAGTTGGGTTGGGAACCGGAGGGTCACTGCTTCAAGTCCCCGTATGGACCAAAAAGTAGGGAGTGTGGATTGGTGGCTGGAGAGATGCCACTTTACCTCCTGGGCACCGCCAGGTGTTGTTGAGCAAGGCACCCGCTCAGGGCGCTGGTTCAGCTGACAGCCCACTCACTCTGACATCTCTCCATTAGTGCATGTATAGATCCTGTGGGTGTGTGTGTAGTTCAGGACTGTGTGTGATAACTAACAAAGTGTGGACACAAAGTGTAAATAGTAATTTCCCCATTGGGGATCAATAAACACATAAAAAAATAAAAAACTCAAGTTCCTTTCCGAGACCATTTTGCGGAGCCACCGTCACAGCATCCGGATCTCAGCGCCACCCAAGATGATTATAGAAGCCTGTGGCAGCAATGTCACGATTGTGGGTTTCTGTTAGAGATGTTCCGATACATTTGCCTCTGATATTGCCTAAAACGCTGGTATCGGTATCGGAAAGTGCTGGAGTTTATACACCAATCGATACTACGTGAAATAACAACTAAAGAAATTCTACATTAAAGTAGTATGTTCTTTTATGTTCTTTTTCAGTTATTACTGACTATTAAACTGGATAATAAAAGAAAATTCTGTGGCATTCGTTGTTTGTTTGTTCATGTTTCACAAAGAGTTTAACCTGAGACAGACCAGCAAAGGTACAAATGATATCACATCCATACATGGATAGTAGTATTCAGCTGTTAAATCATAATAAAATACATAACACACTGGTATCAGATCAGTACTCTGTATTGGTATTCGCAAGTATCAGAATCAGTATCTGGAAGCAAAGAATGGTATTGGACTAGTTTCTGTTGTAGTTTTTTTGTTTTACTGTTTATTTGTTCTGTTTTTTTGTTATTTCACATCTCGTTATCTGTCTTCTGTGTTTTTCCTCGTGTTTGTTTCATGTTTAGTTTCCTGTTTTATTTTGTAGTATCTCTGTTCTTCCATGTTAGGTCTTGTTTTACTTCCTGTCTTCTGCTTTCCCGCCTGTGTGATTACCTTTCCCTGCCCTTGTATGTGTTTTGCCTGTCTCTCGTTGTCTCCCCTGTCTATTTGTATTTAAATTCCCTTGTACTGTACCTCGGCGAGATCGTCTGTCCCATTGTGTCAGCTTTTGAGCGTTTCCCTGTATTCCTTGTGTTCCTGTTTTTCCTGATTCCCTGTGTTTTTGACCATTGCCTGTTTCTGGACATCTCCTGTCTGTCGTTTTGGATGCTGCCATCCTTTAGTTTGATATGACCATTGCCTGTTGTTTTTGGAAAACCGTTCCTCGTGAGTTTTGTGGGCACTCCACATAAAACTTTTGGAATCCTACTTACTGGAGTTGTGCATTGTGGGTCCACTGCCTCTGTGAGCATGACAGAACAATCTCGCCACTAATGGACTCCGAAAACTCGAGTACGGTAAAGGTTTAGGCTCCACGATCGCAAAGACAGAAGCTTTATCAGGTAGAAAAAGTTTTGTTCACAATCCAGACAGAGATACGTTGTATTTCATATGTGCCAGCATACTGCACAGATATGACCGCGTGAAAGTCATAACAACATGAAGGGAAAAAAAGATGTGCAGCAATAGCGGCTGCTACATTAAAGAACACGGACTATAAAAGAGGACGGCTGATCTAAATCTATCATAGCCGTAGCGCCCAGATGATGGCATCAACAAATCAACATCAGGCTGCCGGGGTAATGGCAGCAGCTTCACTAAAGGAATGTGCACAACACATCAGTTATCTTCTGGGTCTATTTCTACGTCTTTTGTAAGGCCGGTGATGTTCTTAAAGAGCAGAATTATTACATCTGTGCAATCAGCATCCTTTCCTGCAGACGTTGGCTCAATGTCACTTCTCTTGTTTAATAGGTCTTCGCGCCTCGGTTGAACCGGAAGTTGTTCTGGCCCTCCTTCATGAAGGTCGTCTTAAAGCTCTTCTTCCTGCCCCAAAGAGCAACAATCGAGGATGGATCTCTGAGGAGCTATAAGCGAGGATACACTAGAGCAACCTTCCCTGGCAGCTGATCGCAGAATTCCTATTCATCTCGAAGAAATTCCATTAACTAATTGGACCACCCAATAGTTAGATATTACATTTGTCTCATGTCTGGATATTGCATACCCTTGTGCCACCTAGAACAATTGAATTCGAAACTTTAGTGAAATGTTCAATGACGGTACCTAATCAGTTGAATTATTTTAGAAAGAACAATTGTTCAGTCAAACTATTCAAAGAGAGATAAATGGAGAATTTTCATATGAATAAATCATTTGGTGAAATAAGTATAATTAGCAGAAACAAATTACACCATCACTGAGAGAGGGCCTGGCAGCCTCTCAGCCACGCTCTGCATCTTTACTTTTGTGTTCCCCAACGTTCAATATGGCAGGAAATCTGTGGGAGTGCTTTACAGCACAGAAACACTACGTGGTTCTACTGTTGTACCAGTGCAGATGGAGCTAGCTGCCAGTGGCAGATGTTGGAAGAAAAAATGACTTCCAACATGTTTATCCTCTTCAGAGAAGCCAGAGAGAAAAACCTTTTGACTGACGAGATAACATCCCCTGTGTGACCCGGCGCAACAGCACTGCAAAAAAAATGGGTGTCTAAAACCAAGATAAAAACACTGAATCTGAGGGGAAAGGTACTCAAAACAAGAGAAATTATCCGTCCATGCAGCAAGATAATTTCACTGGACAAGCTTGCTTGGTTTAAGATTATAGTGTAAAGTTGAACACTTACAATAAGAGATTCACTCCTAAAATAAAATAAATGATCTAACACTTCTAAATCTATTTTTTTCTATCTTGGTAAGAACCAAATACTTTGGAGTGAGGGTTTAGAAGGAACACGGTTTAATTTGGAGACACGTTATCGCGAACACGACAGCCAGGGCAATGGAAGCTGAAAGATGGAATATGTAGCCTGCTTCCAGATTACTGTGTGAGAAAAAAAAAATTCAACTGTATTTTGCACACCTGGACTTTTTTAACCCTCCTGTTTCTTTCAACCAAATTGTCAAAACAAATTGTGGATAGTTCCATACAACACTCTTCACAAGAAAAATAAATGATCAGTTCATTACTTGGAGTGAATTTGGGTGTTGTATTCAAATTTATAGCATACAAAAAAAAAAAAATGCAGAAACAAATTGACAAAAACATAGGAAAAAGTGACAAAAACCAAACACATAGTGTCAAAAAAAGGGTCAGGGACAAGTTGCAGGCATGTGTATCCTGTTATACACACTGAAGTAACTCCTACATATTCATGAGCAAAGATGTGTGGAGTTAACGCTTCATAATTACTTCCATTGTCATCATTGGTCTACAAACACAGCACTTGGCAACAATGGATCAGGGAAAACCCCCGTAAAATGTTTTTGGCTTTCACCATCCTTTGCCACTGCCCATCAAAACCAACGCTCAAGTGATCCAGGACTTCTTTTGCCATTAAGGGAGCTAATATAAAAACAAAGAAACTTTTCACAGCAACGTTTAAAACAGAAATGATCAGCAGTGTCCTTCTTATTGGTGTTCAGAGGAATGGAATTATGGACATGAGTAGTGAGCAAAGAAGGACTATCGAGTCTAAACTGATCCACCGAGGAGCGACACCTCCTCCTGTTCCAGTTCACTGGTCAGCTCTGTTTTTTTTCTGTCTTTCAATCCATCTCTGTAGATATCAGCCCCATTTTCTCTCTTAAAATATATTAAGGAGAGACACTGCAGGTGAACAGGGAAAATATTTTCAAATGGTTGATTTTGATATTTCCATGAGAGAGAGACATCATGGCTTTCAATTGAGCAAAGTGGAAGTTGGTCAAGGCCACACGCCCAGCCTCCACCTTGCCCCCCACTCCTCCTCCTCAAAAAGCTACAGACTCAGAAATGGCACATACTAAGGATAGGGGACTGGCTCTAGTGGCTGTAATTCTGTACCAAGGCTGAATCTTGGGAAAGAGACTTCAGATATGATGTCAGGGGACCACTAAGGTCTATATCAAAGAGACTTCAGATACAGTATTAGGGGACCACTAAGGTCTATATAAAAGAGACTTCAGATACAGTATTAGGGGACCACTAAGGTCTATATAAAAGACTTCAGATACAGTATTAGGGGACCACTAAGGTCTATATAAAAGACACTTCAGATACAGTATTAGGGGCTACTAAGGTCTATATAAAAGAGACTTCAGATACAGTATTAGGGGACCACTAAGGTCTATATAAAAGAGACTTCAGATACAGTATTAGGGGACCACTAAGGCATATTTAACGGCATCTAAAGAGCACCATGTCACGGGACCTTTAATGTGTCCAGATGACTGTTTAATAATCTATGAAAGGTTAGATTCCTTTGGAGTCATTCAGAGACGCTAGGCTCTCTCTCTCCCCTCTGCCTCTCCACGCGGCTGACACAAGTCAGAGTTGAGGCAGGATTTTTAACGCAGTCTTTTCCTGTTGCTTTATCTCCATCTTCTCTCTCTTCCTGTCATTCAGACCCCTTCCAGAGTCACGCTGCAGCGCTGACCTCACTTCCTCGTGCACTTCCTGCCTTCTGCTTGAACCCCGGGGGACGTTCAGCCAGGACTGAAACTGTAGTGCGTTGGACTACTTTTTATTACCACGAGTATACACACACATCACTGCTGATTGGATAACGTCTCTGACACAACCACCTTATGAGAAAAACATACCTCTTAGTAGTGTTGTTTGCTGTGTTTGTTTGTGGTGTGATTGATTCACCTCTAGTCTCAAATTTTAATTAATTAATCAATGCATAATAATTTTGATAATTGTGAAACCATGATTATTTTTAGACTATAAACGTACCATTTAAATCTTTAATCGTTGCATCCCTAGCCTCAATGCTCGTTGCACACCGTTCCGAGGAAACATGTAATTCCTTCCGGAAACTGTAGAAAACCGTGCCACCGTGTCTTGAGAGTGAACGCGCCCCTGCTGACTCTACGCCAGCAAAGGTTGAGTACTAAATCAATGTGTAAAAACTTGACTCAGCTTGTATTATTTGGTTGTTTTCTTTTTGAAGTTGTGTCTACGTGTGGCTGAGTTACAATGTCAGCAAGACCACAATGCACCAGACATAATAGAAAACTTTCACTGACAAATATGTTCCCTGGTTATTTCCATGTGTGTCACATCTTATGAGCTTGATGTTATATTGAGGTTCTCAAATGTTTGTGTGGCACAGACTCACAAACAGACATGAGTAAGGGTCAGAAACCTCCATTTAATAGGATTTTGTCTCAGTAAACTATTTGTTGGGAGAATTATGTTGGTATTTAACAACTGAGAACTTTAACTTAACATAATATGTGGGAGTAAGCCAGTAAATATTGTGATGCAGAATGGATGTTGATGACTGACTACACCCACACTGAAAGCTTGTGTGAATGCAAACACATTGTCTGTCTGGCTTCTGAAAAAGCTTCTGAACTCAATGAAATTATTTTCCAAAGCTTCTTTATTACAACCATTATATCATTTTGCGTAAATGAACAAAGAACATGAAATGAAACACGAACAACTGCATTAATTAGGCTTACACTACCTTTCTTTAACAAGCCCTTATAATGCTCATTTTCACATTGCTGCAGATCCTCTTTTCACCCGGTGTGTTTGGGTCTCTGTTTAGCTACAGAGCGAGACATCTCCCTTCTATTCTACCTTTGTTAGGAGTCGGACATGCTCAGTAGCGCGGTAAGATCACATCAGATAGATAACTCTTTCTCCAACTTTGGTCAGTCCAAGGCAGGGTTAGCTGGGAGACTTCTTATAGACAAGGGGCACTTGTGGACAGAAAGTACTCCTTTTGGAGATTGTGGTGACCTTGTCTGTGTTGTAGCGGTGTTTTGCCATTGAGAACGAGCTTGCATGCTTGCGCTAGTATGTGCTACGGTTAGCCACCTCATCTCGGCTAGTGACGTAGAAAGCCATGGAGATGTTGAACAGCTCACCCGGAGACTGAAGGCAGAGGACATTCAGAACAGCAAGTTTGTATGCTTGTGGAAGCACCAGAAACCCACAAAAAAACAAATCCCAGAAAAAGTTTTTTCACAATATGGGTACTTTAAAGCTTCATTAGTGTTCTGGGCCGTTTGGCGTCAGAGAGCGTTTCCTGGTCTTCTGCACCGGTCTCTCAGTGTCTCTGCACCCACACTTCAGCTGGGGAATGACTGCAACGGCACTGTAGCCACACTTTCTTCTAGGACTTGGTTTTGCCAATGATTTCCTGAATCGGTTTGATTCTGATGCACAAGGTCCCAATTCGATACAATAACATATTTGTTTTGGAGATTCTCAGAGAACGTATGCATCGGTGGTGAAAATGCATTGTTTAAAAGATTAATTTCTGAATTTTATTAACCTATATCAGATCACTCAAACAAAGAACTGATTATTTTAACCCAGCCCTACTTTAATTATAGTATAGTTGTGACATCACAACCGTAAGGAAGACCCGACGGCTCATTTAAAATTTCGGAATACGGGCTGTGTGCATTTCTCTGTGGATTGAACGTTTTGATTTATTTTTCACAATATTTTTGTACATATCATTTCGACATGCTTTATAATAAAAAAGATATGGGGATCTCACTTTTTACAATATGGGACCTTTAATATAAATCATTAATTGATTGGCAGAGCTTTAAATTATAAAAGATAGTTGTAGTAGGAATGAGGAAAATATTAAAAAGGTTTCATTTTTCTGATTGGAATGATTTTGAGAAAATTGCCCTGTTTTTAAAAAGGGACCTCAGTGCACTCGCTCTTGTGTCAGGAGTGATGCGCATGTCTCCAAAACAATGTTTGTGTTAATGTGTCGCCTCCAAAGCCAAAGTTGCGCTTGCTGGCATTGGTACTGTGTGGCTGCCCGCCGTCGGAGGGGAGGAGGGACTGTGCACGTCATTAGCAGGTATTCCAAGCTGACAGACAGCCCAGTTTGAAGCTTTCCGTATAAAGCCTCAGATGAAATGGCACAAATAATGAGGCACATTATCAATCACAGGAAGGGGGCAGCTGGTTCAGTGTATAGGTGCTACAAACACACTCTCTCTATCTCTGACACACACATACACATATAGCTTGCAGCGAAGAGAGTGGCGCAGAAGAAAGGCACAGTAGCCTCAGAGCGGAGCCCAGAGATCATTACCCGAGCAGCACTTTAATTCAGCTCATAGCTGCCCCAGCAGATCGGAGTATTGCAACCATAAGGTGTTCACCCAGAATTAAATAAAAGTATGAAAAGGTAAATGTTACGGGATTAATACAGGTGTCGAACCATCACAGTCAAGAAACAAAGCAGGGTCAAAATGTAATGAGGCAACGCATTCTTATGAATGGGTTGACGAGTGTACTTTTATATCACACGAAAATGTATGCACACCAATTTGTATGATATCCTACAAAATTAGGCGAGTTTTGGCTGGTTACGTGACACCGTCTACAGAGCTCCGAGAAACCATCAGTCGTATCAGCGGCAGTAGGTGATTTATCCGACAAAACGTTACTGTGGGCCGGCTGCAGAGCTCCGCGAGAAGAAAGTCCTTTTGCCGGCTGTTGCTAGATGAGTTTATGTGAGCGTCATGCGGCGACAGCAAAGTTTAGACTCCAAAACGGAAATTTTTAGGAAAAAGATTGTAGTTTGGACTAAATGGTTCTGGGAACAAACATGCGTTTCCTGGGTGAAAGTATTTTGTTTCCCCCTGGAGGTGTACTCTGCTCAACGGCTTAAAAGTCCAGTGTTTTATGAGCACACCGACCTCCGTCCTACACGGTCCAGAGCGTGTTAAATGCGTTGGATTCATACCATATACAGTGCTTTACCTTTCATTGCTATACTGTTTTTACAAATATATCATGAGAACAGCCTGAATAAGGTAAAAAAAAAAGTGCTAAAATATAGAGTTTGTGGGGTTGCAATTTTTACAAGATGCAGTAATTCATAGATGAACAAGGTGATATATTGTAAGTAAAGTCCCATAGCCATAATACGACCAGGACATTATATAAAATATGCCTCCACATTCCCCTACAGTTTTTTCATTTCCAGGTTGGACACCCAACAGTCCAAGACTTCTGTCAGTGGTTTGCAGTCAGTTACAGAGAGTGAAGCAGACAGACGAGGAGCGGGAGTGATGTTCTTTGGGATGAATTGAATCTTTAAAGATTGAATCTTTCTTCTCCACACAGCAGCTTCAAGAGGGTATAAAGGTCCAAAGCAGTCTCAAGACAGAAGTCATGGTCTTGCTCTCATCTTTGTCTACATAAGACAGCCTGACTGTACGTATTGTTTCAATATTTGAACAGTTGGCTGTTTTCCTCCACCAAAGTTATCTATATTTACCTGCTACACCTGTCAATCAAAGCCAGAGAGCTGTAACACTAAGTTATATCCGCTCCTCTGTGTAACACTGGACTGTTGGTTTGAACTTTAATAATTGTTTTCTTCACTGTGCTATTCTAATTTTTCTTTAAGCAAAGCAGTATTAATAATCTTTTTACCATACATAATTACTATGGCAAACCCACCCCCTACCCTCTATTTCATATATGTAGCTACCGTATATAGTTGCTTTCAGGACTATGCACCACATTCCACTTACATTTTATATTTTTATATTTTGTGTTGAAACTGTTAAGGGGTTGCTTAAATCTTGTTGCACAGGTACTGTACTTGTGTATAATGACAATAAAGGCATTCTATTCTGTGTCCAATATTTACTCTCTTTTAGCTCTGAGTTGGTCACCACTAATCCAAAGATCTGGCTTTTAAGCTGGACATTAAATAGCCCTTGACTTTGTCTGTGTTTCTGTTTTTTCAGCTTAAACGTTGACCCTCTCACTATGTGTTTTCACTTCATCAAAGTTAATTGAAACACTTTGGTCACCTAGGAATGTCTTGTTCAGTATGCCAACCAAGCTTGTTCGCTACCGCTAATGCTAGCTGGTAACGTAGCTTCAACCAGCTCTTTTGGTTGCCGTACATGCTGACAAACGAGACCAGTCCCCCGAGGTCTAATTTGACCTACCAGGGAAACTCCACTGGGTTAAAATAAAGGTTGAAAATGCCCCAAAAATATGTTAAAAAAAAAACAAAACAAAACAACACTGACTTAGACACATCATCATCCCAAGCTCCACCCTGGCTCCAGAATGCCAACATGGCGACATGCATAATGCAAATCCCTGGCTTCAAACTGGCACTCCAAATACATCCCTGATCCTACATCCATTTTTTTTTTTAATAAACAATGCCTGTTCCGTTAAAAGAAAAAGAATACAGTAAGCAAAAATACAAATTTAAGAATAATGAGAAGCAAATTGTAATTCCTGAGCTGGCCGTAGCATTTTACCAACAACGACACAGTATTATGCAACTCTAGCTGTATATGCTGCCATAATCCCCTCCCCCTGACAGCTAGTGCCTAAATCTAGAGCAGAGGCCTGGACTTATAAGTTCACTACAGTTCAGACTGGCCAAAACCGCCCGCCTGTGGTGTGGCGTGGGAACCTTCGGGATTAAAGCCACATCTGTCAACAGAAAGACTGAGGATTGAATAATACGCCTGACGTCATGGCATGACAGGAGATCATAGGAAATGCCTAAGTGTTCTTTCATTTCCTCTGCAAAGATATCCCTCCGCAGTCTGTCTGTGGCTGGAATATTAAAGATATGCAGGTTGTGCAAAATGACACAAGCAGTGATTTAACAGTTATAAAAGAAAAGGTAAATACAAGGAGGTGTCTTCTGAGGCTCCATCCCCCCAAAGTTTTCTCTATAGGCACAAATCTTTTAAGGTTTTATAATAATTGGGTGCCCGGATGGCTCAGTAGGTGGAGCGGGGGCCCATGTATGGGGGTTTACTCCTCGGCGCAGCGGGCCCAGGTTCAACTCCGACCTGTGTCCCTTTGCTGCGTGTCATTCCCCCCTCTTTCTACTCATACATATCTTCTGCTATCCTGTTAAAATAAACACTGAAAGTTACCCCCCTCCCCCCCCAAAAAATAGCTCCAACTTGGTGTCATTTTGCCACATTCTCTCTGATGCTGTTCACGCCAAACTCTTACCCTACCTACTGTACATATTTTCAGGTATTCTGTTATCAAATGGCAAATAGCATGTGCATATAGCTACCGTAAAAGAAGCATGCCCCCGGACCCCCCCAGGGTAAGGGCTAAGCCCTGGATGTTTACAATGTCTGGCTCCGCCCCTGAGACCTGTTGGATTTTGTTAAACAAACCTCCCTGCCACAATTTCACAAGATTATTTACATTTGCATTGATGATGAACTAATGAGCACACATGTAGGCACGACTCTTTCAACTCTCGTTCAATGCAGCACTAAACAATGTTTTTATCACCAATGGGTCAAACGCTACATGTAATGTAAAAGGGGTTGTTGTTTTGGTTTAATGGCTTGCAGCTTTACTGATTCGTGTCATACTGAATGCTACCTGTTTCAGAATTTAAAATAAACCGCGGACAATTTTAAATATATTCGCTCATCAACAGAGTTCCATTTTGCAGCTGGCATGCAAACATTTTCATCAGGAGTTAATGGAGACCCGAGTGAATAAGGGACTAATGGGTCATATGTTGAGTGGCCAGAAACACAACTCCAAATAAATGGTAATGTTGCTACATATCTGCTAGATGTGTAAATAGGCATCTGGTCATGAACACCTGCCGTAATGGCCATAATGTACATTATGTCATGTTGTGTTTACAGCAAAACAACCACCAAGTGTCAATAACAGTCTTCTTCAGATTAACCCTCATGTTGTCCTCGGGTCAAATTGACTCGTTTTCCTATATGGACTTTCTTTTTAATTACCCAAAATAACATGATTGATTCCACAGAACGCTCTTTGCCAAGTACAAATCTCTACATTAATTAATTTTGGGGTGTATTATTCAATTTTATAACATTTGAAAACATATTGAAGCGGTTTTGAAATAGTAAAAGTGGAACTGTTCCAGTCTGTGATTATCCATCAACATCCATTACTTTACTTTAAGTCTAAATAATTCCTAATTTCTGCTTTTCTAACTCAAACATTAGGTATAATTTCCTATAAATTAGGTTTACTGAACATAAATTCCAAAAATAACTGTCAAACTAAAGTAAATAAGTTAGTGTTGCGTAGTGTGGAAAAAGTAAAAAAAAGTGACTAACAAAAGTGTTGAAAAAATGGACAAACACTTAAGGAAAAGAAGAAGAAAAAAAATCGTCAACTAAAGTGTTGATTTTTCAATACTGAAGGGAAGACGACACAAGGGTTAAAAAAATAGCGAAAGACTTCCGATTTCTGTCCTGGTCAAAGTCAGTTACAGAAAGTTTTTTTATATTTCTGATGCAACATCCAATCAAGGCTTCAGAAGCTTTCCTCTTCTAACCTTACTGAACAACATGTCTAAAATAGCAAACCAGGGCCTTCAATGTTTTTCTGTGTGGCATATTGGGGTGTCACGATTCGAATGAAGTTACGATTTTAAGCTCATGATTAGATCCAATTTTCAATTTAAACATTTAAAGTAAGGCAATTCCAAAATAAGAGCAACTACAGTCAGTTAGGACTTTACCGACTTTCAACAACAGTTTTTCAGTTGTTGTTTTTTGGTGGGGCAATGGAATGCACCGTTACTTTAACAAGGTGTACATGAAGGCACCATGGAGTTTCATCGGAGCCCACATGCTTTACCTTTGTTTATCGTTTCAGTAACTCACTCAAGGGGAAGGCAAAATGTTGCCAAACTGGTGACTTCAGGGAAGCAGGAGGGTTTTCCAGTTCTGTGGTTTCTTTGTCATCTCCGACTCCAGTGGATACATTATGCAAATAATCAAAGCACAAGTGTATTAGGTTTTAAGCTGCTTGCTTACATTTCCATCTCTAATGCCTTTTTGGTTAAAGTACCCACACAATATCTGAAAGCAAATGCTTAACAAGAGAGCAGAGAACTGGCCCACCTTCAAATAATTGATCAAATTGAAATTAGAGCTTCATGTTATCACCACATAACTCATTAAACCTAAAACATGGATAGTGAACAAGCAATCTGGGGTTGATAATCCTCCTTTCCCAGGCTGTCAGATCTCCCTTGATAGATAGCACAGTGAACACAGCTCCATGGAGTGCTGCACCAGTCTGGCCTGAACCAAATGATACTCGTTAATCAAAGGCTGATTTCACAATGACATGAAAGCAGTGTGGGTAATGTCCAGGATGTTGGGAGGCTAGCTTTTAACTTCATTCCAATAGTCCTGGGCTCAGACCCATCATTGGAAATCCTCCAGGGACTTGCTTTGATCACATGGCTCCTTGACCTTTGGCTTAAAGAGGCTGTTACTGGTGCAGCTCATCTGCACTGAAATTAACCAGCCAAGGTGGAAGCGGAGACTAGTCGAAACAAAGGTTGGTTCAGTCTAGGCTTGCACGATTTATCGTATAAAATTGCAATCTCGATTTTATGAGCCAATTGCATCGCAAACACTACTACTTTCTTCTGTGAGGTTTAAACATAGACTGTGTAAAATAGGTTTTAAAGCACTGCGCTGCTCTGCCTTGTCTTCATTGAAGCCTCTATGTCTACAGGCTTGTAGTGATGAGCAATGGGCTATAGGTGCCAAAAGAAATCTGTTTAGTACTGCCAATTATTTATTTTTTTGGTCATGGTTCATGTGTGCAATTAACATTACAATTTGTGAGAAAAACATTGTGGCAGAGAATCGTGATATCAATTCCGAGCTAAAAAAATCATGATTCATATTTCCCCCTGATTTGTGCAAAACTAATTCAATCCTTTTACCTGTAGGTATTTACTCTTGGTTTACGGCGGTTTGAAATTAGGGGTGCAACTGAAGATTATTACGACAAGTATCAGTCGATTTGGTCTATAAAAGGGCAGAAAATGGTGAAAAAAGTTGATAAATGTTTTCCAAAGCCCAATCTGACGTTTTCAAATGTCTTATTTTGTCCACAACTCAGAGATATTCAGTTTACTGTCAAAGAAGAGAGAAGAAACTAGAACATGTTCACATTTAAGAAGCTGCAATCAAATGATGTTTTACCTTGATAAAAAAAATGAACCAAACCGATTAATCCAATATCAAAACAGTTTGCAACCAATAGTTGAAATCTAATCGATTAATGTTATGGGTATTTCAACCACATTGCCCTGCCCTTGACACATATTATAGCAAACTGTCAATGTAGAAAAAAAATCAGTTAGGCATCATATCATATGTCTTTGAATATATTCCATCTCTGGAATTTACAGCAGGCTATTTAGCTAAATATGTTATGTTAATCATTGACACAGTCCTGTCAGCCTTTATCTTCCTCATTTGTGTATACAAAATGTCCATGTAAGTCTCAAGCATTATAATGTAAAGTAGAAATTATAGTTACAGGTATCAACCAGAGCTTTTCATCACTGAGATTTAATTGGGAGCGAGGCTGTCGAACAGCAAAGAAGAAATGAGTCACAGCAATCTTGCAGCCGCTAAAACAACCAATAGCGTTCATCTGTCACTGAAAGCTGCGAGGGGCTTGTCGTCAATACATGGCATTCATTATCCTGAGAACACATTCAAGACCTCTTCACCTACAAAGAAGTTGGAAAAGAAATCTGGGAGGTAAGGGTGCAGCTGGCAACGACAAGACCCGGGAACCGAGCAAATACATGAAGTTTAAACTGCAGATGTTTGCTATAATAAAGCCAGCGTCACTGAATGCTTTGGAAGATGCCAATTATAACTCTTTAGAGGATGAAAACAAGAATTCTGTCGACAGTTGCTATTTAGCATTCGACAGAAGAATTTCTGGAAAGCGCTATAAATGCCTCCCCACATGTCTTGATTTTGTTTAAAGAAATAAAATAGATACTGCTTGATCTATTTCAGATAATTCTAACAGACTGGAGAGAGAAAAAGACAATCCAGGGACATTTAATCAATACGAGAGTCCTTGGACTTTTGGAGTGTTTCAAATGTTCAGCTGGCTGCCTGCATGTTTCATTGGATGGATGGCATGGATTACCTTTATGCAGGGCAAGAGCAGGGGCTAATTAGTTTGCAGAGAAGCTTTTCCTATTAGCCTACCTCATGCTACATATTGAGGCCTAGCAATGAGTCATAATGGATGTGGTGCCACACATCCAGGAAGACAAATGTATCCCTGGATGACACACACATTTTGAGTACATGGTCATGCAAAAGACATGTAAATGATTTAGGACAATGGCACGGCAGCAGTGGAACAGGAAAATGGATTAGTTACACACTCATGTGGGTTTGAGGATTGAGGTCCACCCTTTTTTAATTAGGCAGGCACCTGCAGATGGTTGCAAAGAGTTTAATATCCAATTAGCTGACATTCAGAATTTGCCCTTTTGAGTCAAAAGCAAAAACCAGAAATAGCTAATGACGTTGCTATCACCCTTAAGCGTTATTCATGGTTCTGCAGAGGCTAAAAGCCGAGCTTTTGGCGCAGCCTACGTAAGTGGCCTAAAGTTTATACTTGTTGGCACAGTATGTGCGTCAATCTCTTTAAGAGAATTGCAGGGCTAGCTTGTGGGTATGCACGTGGGGAGTGTGTGGTAGAGCGAGTGAGAGAGTGACGGTGCTGAGCTAAAGAGCAGGTACCGACTCTAGAGGCATAGTGAGAGAAACAAAGTGTCTCCCCTGTGCTTTCTGACCACAGTGGGAAATCGGGAAAACCCTCTCCTTGATTTAATGTTGTTTCTGGAGAAGGGGAACCAGGAAATGAGTCGGGGGAAATGCAACGCTACCAAGACACGGCCGAGCAACGTGCGTTGCCTCTAAGTGTAGTTAAATTAAAACGATTTTTGAGAGGTGTACGGCATGCTGCTGCTGTGTAGGGTCCGTGTCTCAACGTATTTAAGACTTAAGACTCGACTTGGACATGTAAGTTAATGACTCAAGATTTCTCACATAAAATGTGAGAAATAAAATAAGCAAAAGTTTCCAGACAAGCCGTCATGTTGGACTGTTTTGAAATCCAGGGGCAGATAGCCCACAGATTGTGTTAGTCCAATTCCCACATTCGCTGCTAAACACCAGTATGAAAACAACGTCACAATGTGCCTAAGTAAGCAAAACATACATTATTTTGTGTGTTTTAAAATGCATTGGATTAAGTAACAAAACAGTCAAATAAAATCTTAATAACT
Organism: Etheostoma cragini; assembly: GCF_013103735.1. Taxonomy (NCBI): domain Eukaryota; kingdom Metazoa; phylum Chordata; class Actinopteri; order Perciformes; family Percidae; genus Etheostoma; species Etheostoma cragini. The sequence continues at coordinate 3,497,519 of NC_048410.1, forward strand.
GGCAAATCATTCTGTGGTACTGTATGTATAAAAAGCCTATCAATTAAATATTCACCTTAAAATTATGACACTTGCATGGCTTTCCCCCTACATATTACATTAGTCATTTTCAAAAAATTGTATAAATTACGCAAAGAGACTAAAAAGAGATTAATTAATTTAAGCCACCCTTTACCAGATACTCAACCTCTAATGAAGCCTGTGAAAACCCCACAGGATCCCTGAGTGGGAAAGCTTTGCCTCCAGTGCAGCTCTAGTTTTCAGTCTGCAGGATGATGTGAAATGAAATGGAAATCGCCTCTCGTTTTGTTGATACATCCATATTTGCTTCTTGGCCTGGAGCATACTTTTGGCCCGAAACACAAACTGTGTAGACATCGCAAAATACTTGAAACATTTTAGCTATAAATCACATTTGCAAAGCTTTTACTTTTTCACAAGCAGGTAATAGGTTACTTAAAAACGAATAGGCAACATTTCACTTTGGAAAAAAACGCACAAAAACTTTTTTTTTTTTTTTTTTTTAAATTTTTTCAGTCCCCTTCAAATTTGGCCATGTGGCTTCACAAGATAACAGCTCTCCTGGGTTGCTGGGTTTCACCAATATTACTGAAGTTATGATTGATCACAACAGTAAACCAACAATCTTTAAAAAAAACCTGCTGTCTATGTAGAGCTGGGATACAAATTTGTGGTTATCAGAATAAACGGACATGGAAATGATGAGACGAACAAATCCATTTCAAATGTAAGTGACGGACAGCTTTCTGTTTGCCATTACCCATCCCTACAGAGACTGGCAGACTGATGTTTAATATCATATAAAAGACATGCCGTTGGTAGGAATCAAACACCTTGATATATGGTTACTTTGTATAAGCTGGTAAATCATAACAGTATTTGACAAAAGACAAATTATTTTCAAACCGCCATTAGACCAAGCCTCCATAACACATTGATTGAAAATGTTCAGAAAGACTAACAAGATCTCAGAGACAGATTTAACAAAGTAACTGACCTTTAGATATTGTGAACTATGAGCTAGATAACACATACTGCATCTGATCACAAACTCAAAAATGCACGTTAGTCTATGACAGTCTGGCAGAGTCAGAGTGGAGTACCAACATTATGTGGCGCTACTCCTGCCATCTAAAGGGGAAAAAACACCCAAAACTATCCATTTGGTTTCTTATTAGGCCACTATAACAATATGGGCATGTGCAGAACCGCTATTTAAGTCAGGGCAGGAGGGAAACATATACACTGGTGCTGCAGGTTATGTAAAGGGCAATACTTTTAAGTAATTAGGCAGAGAATTAGGCAGACAGAAAGTAATTAGCGACAGACAATGAAGGCTCGTCATTTTTTGATGCAACTTTGGTGGGAAACTAGAAGCGCTTGATTTGATGCAGCAGCTCTCCTTGCCTATGCAAACGTTCAGAATTATTGTCAAAGTGTCTGCGTAATGGGATTAATTTTGAAGCCCTACAAATATTGCAGGCCTCGGGCAGAGTGACAGCTAAGGTCTGGTGGTACTGCGAGACAGAGTCAACTGACAGGAAAGAAACGTTACATCATCATGATCGTGATGATCATAAAACAGTCTGTTCATGAGGAAAACCTGGTTCTGTTCAATGATGACAGCTGCTCTGACTCCCTTTAGTCAAAGTTCAAAACACTGGCGGACAAAAGAGCTCATTTCTCTCACGGGAGAGGTGAGGAAGGGGAAGATGAGGAGGGATGCATCGGCGTATGCCTGTATCACCGCCTCAACATGCAGTCATCACCCTCCAGAACAGAAGCAGTGCCTCATTTGTTGTGCTTATGTGTTGTGTACAGAGATCCACAGAGACTGGGTCTGTAAGTGATTTTCCCTGTTCAATATCTCCGTTCACATTTCAGAAAATACTTATAACTCAGCCAACCAGCTACGAGATGAAGCATAACCATAAATCATTTAATTCAGCGCAGAAAAACCTTTTGAAAACAGAAGAAGAAGCAAAGGTACAATACTGTGTACATTCACAACCAATGGTTGCTCTAAAACGATCTTGGGCGGGTTTGCCGGCGCGGTAAACTTTTCCATGGCAAAAGCAACCTCCACCAATCAACGGGATTGCTGTAAAGCTTGGGATTGTGGGTAGTGTAGTATTTCCACATTACATCCCGATTAAAACATGTTTTTCTTAAATCACAGTTGATTTCAAACGGACTTGTGGCTTTTACAGGAGCAGACACCGTTGTTTCAGCATCACGTAGCTCGTGGCTAGTCTTCCTTGGATGGTTAAGACGTTATAGCTAAGAAACACAATACTTATGGAGAAGATTAATGAGATTTTCACTTCTGAAACCATACTGTTGAGTTATACATCATGTCCTCCACAAAACAAAACAAAACACCTGTTTCATCATGTTACTGAAACATATGATCAAGAGAAAACGGAATCCCTGCCGGCACAATCGACTTGCATTCCTCACTGGCCTGTGACATAGGGATGGGTGTCACCACTGGTTTCTCAAAATAACTCATAGGGACCTGATGGGATTACATTTCCAATTAGATTCAATATTAGGATGGGGAAGGTTCAGTTACAGTACCAATTTTAATTGGTTATAAATGAGATTCTCACAGAACTTCTGCTGTTAATTGTACAAGCAAGAAGCAACCCTCAAATAATTATTATATTGCATCAGCTTAATGTTTTTGTTAAGAATTGACCCTCAAAAGGTTTGTTTTAAGTCATTTTTACTTATACATCCATGGTGAAACGGCACATATTAAAAGATAAATGTCTGGATTTTATCAATCTATATCACTCAAACAAAAATGGATTTTATTGGATAATCAATTATTTTTTTCCTAGTCCCACTGTGAACCTTACCACAACCTACACGTCCGTTACCTGTCGCTCCAAACCTGTGTCAGTGATAACTGACAAGGCGTTGCATTAAATTACAGTTCCGGGTTTTTCCACAATGAGTCTTTAGGTAGCCATTAGAATATAATAGATGAGCACTGGTCAAGCCACTCCAAAAGAAATGTCCTGCAGCTGGCAGAGAAATGGCTCCAGCTCAATGATAGATGGCGTCCATTTACACATTTAGTAAGACCCTACAGCAAAAAATGTTTTCATCTGCTCTCAAATGGATGGTGCCGGGGGGGTGGAATAGTTTGATCTCATCCCTCCCAGGGAATACCAAAACTGTTCTACACAATGTTTGCTAACGGCAAACAATTTATAGATGCTCAATCAATTGTAGATATAGAGTAAAGAGTGGAAATCACAGGGTCCCTCGCAATAAGATGCTTCGGCTCATTGACTTCTGTTCAAGTTTCCTTTGTTCATGTGATAGCGCCACCTCGACGAGCCATGAAGTAGCAACACTGGGACCAGAGAAATCTATTTAAAGCGGCTTATTTTATGAATAAACATATCAACATTTAGTGCCAGCTTATTGATTCTGGTACATAATGTATCTTTTTGCCCAACCCTACACACAATACAAAACAATACCCAACAACTCAGTGTAGCTTTAAACTCGTGCCTCATATATCAACAACTTTTTGGCACGAGTCCAAGAAAATGAGCTCTAATTTGTACCGTTCTGCTGCAGTAGACAATATTCCATGCTCCCACTCTGTGACAAGATTATCAATATACACAGAGCACGTGGCCCACTCCCCCTGTTTTATTATTATTTAGTTATTGTGTTTTTGTTCAAAAGGACTTTAAGTTTGTATTTTTATACATTTTATGTTTCAGTACTTCACTATATTTTGATGTTCCTCTGTTCTGTTGTGACAATAAAATATATTATTACCATATTATTTTTTGTTAGGCGTTTCTAGATTATTATTTTTTAGATATATTGGAATATTAGTAATTAACCAACTATTTGTATCGCATGGGCCTTAACCCTTGTGTTGTCTTCACTTTCGGATCCCTGTTGTATCCCTCGGGTCAAATTGACCCTTGACTTTTTGGGGGTTTAAAAACAATGCTGAAATGAAATGTTACTTCAAAATCTATTGACAAATATTGTCTTTATCTCAATGTCAAACAGTTGAGATAACATATATGTTTAGGGAATGAAATCAGTCTCTACTAGAACACAATTAAAAATGGAAGTGGGATTTGTTTTTTGTCATAAGGTTAAAATTCATGTTAAAAATCCACTATGGAAAAAACATAAGTGGTCATGACTAGAATAAATTCCTTTATTGAGTCAGGAATGCGTGTTTGTCACAGAAAATAAGGTAAGGCCGTTGATTTTCAGGTATAACAAACGTATATATTCGTACCATTTTTCTTCTTGTAAAAATTTGAAATTTGACCCAAATACCATACAAGGGTTAAAAATCTTTTATCGGTCGGGCTCTAGTACAGACTTCTCCAACGCCGCTCCGTCAGCTCCGCAAAATGTATGCTGAACTGTCCATGTTAAAAGTATTAGTTGTCCTTTATGTGGTTGACATTTGACGGTGATGGCATGTGAACCCTGACCGATCGGCTACTCTAACCTTAACCACTCAAAGTCAATGCCTAACCCCAACCAATCAGCTGGTAAGTTTTAGTTGGGCTTCATGCGGTTGACATTTGACGGTGATGGCACGTGGCTATTAGCCCCACTTTTTCAAAGTTTTTCAAATGTCAACATCAGAGTACACACAGAGGGAAAAGTGAAGATGGTTATCAGCTACGACCTGAACGGATGAAGCCTTGAGTCCAGGTCTGAAAACACATCTCTTGGTACGGTCTGTTTAACCCGTGTCGATTCTAGATTGTGTCCACTGTGATGAAGAGCTGCCTGACCAAGAAGTGCACAGTTCAGTTCAATCGCTATGACGTAAATGCTCCACAACAGGTCCTCTATATGCTAAAGCTTCTCACTGCTCATTGATGTAATGTTAGATTCTGATAGACCTCACATGAGTGAATAAACAATGACAAAAAAGGCGCTTTGGGGGCCTTTTGTGAGTTATTTCAGGGTACAATGATTTAGGACAGGAACAAAATTTAATGTGTTTCATATCTAAACATATCTAACTAATAGTTGTAAAGCTGTTTGGAGACATTTAAGTGAGGGGATTTGGGAACAAACAATATTTTGGATATTGTTTAATAAAATTAGCACAACCTAAATGACAGAAATCCTAAAGTCAGTTAGAATTATTCCAGCACAGGAGTACTGGTTGCTTTCTGGGTGTCTGGGCTTATAATAAATCCAACATATAAAGCCTGCTGTGCACATTGTGGAGGAAAAAGGGTACATGCATTTGCACAGAGGGTGGGAGGTGGAGGTCAATAGGGGCCTAACTCCAAACCTTTGCCCTGGGCCCCCTTAATAGTTAATCCAGAGAAGCCAACAAATGGTGCGATTTGATTTCACAGACGCCGGTCTTCTTGAAATCCATGTTGGTTGTTTAGCATTGTAGCATGCAACTTAGTAACCCTTAACACTAATGGTGCACATGTTTTCAAACCCAACTCCCAAAGGAATCTTTTACATTGCACTGTTCCAGGCTCAGTATCTACCAACACACACACATACAGTCTGACCTCGATAAGAGCTGTGAGAGTTTGTGTCAGTTGTGAACTTTAACAGCCAGATAAAGCACAGAGTAAACACAGAGAAGCAGTCCTACCTACCACCGTGGCTTAGCTCACGAAGCACACTGTGGTGGGAACAGCATCCCACTTTGTCAAAGCAGGACCGCTACTCGGAAATCTACTCAGCCTTCTCTTACTCACTTACCCGATTACCTGGTGTAACAGGGTGACCTGACTTGCTGCGTGGTGCTAGACTAATATTATGACGTGTGTGTTTGTGTGTGTGTCAGAGGGAATGGGAGAAACAAAGCAATTGGCCCTCGAGTCAAGGCCAGGACTGTGTGCTGACTGCGGTCAACACAAAAAGAACAGCTGACGTGGCCCAACTGTTGACAGAACGCAAGAGACAGGACTTCCTCTGTGTGTGTGTGTGTGTGTGTGTGTTGGTGTGTGTGTGAGCGCACGTGCGTGCAGAGGAAGTGCTTTTAACTAAAAAAGATTTGCTTGACTTTTAACCACAGCAACAAAACATGTTGTTTATGTTATTCATTAATTTTATTCGATTAGGGCAATGCACATTAATCAATCTTTCTGTGAATGCACCTGTGTTAGCCAGACGGTTCATTTTTAACTGTCAGGGAAATTCGAACGCAAATCTAGTTGCTTTGCCACTCAGGTGTGTAAGGGTCACACTAGGATGGAAAATCCAGAGAAACAAGCTCCCAGCCTCTGCTCCGCACTGAAAATTATTTATAGCACCGTACAAACGATGAGTGAGCAAATATGATAATGATGTCATAGGTTAAAAACGGCCTTGCTGTAGTGCACTCGGCACAAAAAAACAGAACCAGGCAATTGCTGTACATGTAGCTTTGCTGAGCAAGAATACATTTTGTGAAGGCGGTGTATTTCAGCAGCAGCATAACTGGTGGCGTCAAAACCATCCGTTAAGAGTGTAGAGCTAATCACTCACCGCCGGAGATGAGGCAGTTCCACACTCACTAAGGCAGGCAGGAGGAGGATGGAGGGAGTGAAGGGAACTATGGCACAGGCACAGCATGGGTGTACACTTAAGACTAGAGTAGAGTATCGGTATTGCCTCCAATATTGCGTAAAAAGCTAGTATCAGTATCGGGAAGTACTGGAGTTTATACACCGATCCGATACCACATAATAAAGCCCTAAAGAAAATCTGTGTTAAAGTGGTTTATTTTATGTTCTTTTTCTGTTATAACTGCCAAACTGGATTAAAAAAAGACCGACAGACTGACAACAAATCATATTACATACAGTACAAAGTTTGGACACAACTTCTTTCAAATTTCATATAATGGCAAGAACCAATCAGCTGAGTAAACAGAAACAAGTGGCCATCATTACTTTAACAAATGGCGGTCAGTCGGTTCGCAGAAAATTGCGAAAACTTCCAATGTGTCCCCAAGTGCCGTCACAAAAACCATCAAGCGCTGCAACGAAACTGGCTCACATGAGGACACCCCCCCCAGGAAAGGAAGACCAAGAGTCACCTCTGCTCCTGAGGATAAGTTCATCCGAGTCACCAGCCTCAAAAATTGCAAGTTAACCGCAGCTCAGATTAGAGACCAGATGACCACACAGAGTTCTAGCAGCAGACGCATCTCCTGAACAACTGTAAGAGGAGACTGGATCAGGCCTTCATGGTCCAATCAGCAGCTAGGAAACCACTGCTTACATATTCATTCATTGTTACTGCGTTACTGTTGTTTAAGTCTTCCACCACTGCGTGCATCTGGCTTTACTATCTGTGCTGGACAGAGAGAGCACGTGTATGAGTGTGACCAAAGTAAACACACACACACACACACACCATATGTGCGCATTTCAATTGAGAAAAATGTAATCATAGCATTATGTACAGTATTCAAAGTAGGTGTTATTGTAGAAATTGTATATATATTTTTACATAAAAGCAATGAGTATCATGTAACATTTGTTTTGAATGAAAGGTGCTCTAAGCGATGTTGGGGGACGTTACTTCCTGTTGACGTTCAAAGTATTTTCAAACTAAATGAGACTAGCTCGCCCCTCCCTCCCTCCTCCTCCTCCTCCTCCTCCCGTCCGCTTACTAACCCCCCCCACCTGGTCCAATGGGCCCCTGGACACAGACATGTTCTAAGCCTCCCACCCTGTCTACAGAAGAACAAGACACACAATTTGGAGTATCCATGTCATTGGGTGCCATTTATTTGCTTTGAATACATTTTGGACTTGTTTTGCATTTATTTTTACTCGGTTTGTTTGTCTTCTGGGTCATTTGTAGATTTAAATGTAAATGTTTTGCTTGTGTCTTGTTAATATTTGAAGTCATTTAGCATCTCTGTAGACATTTTGGGTCTTTTGGAATCGATCTGTGTATCCTACGTTTGTGGTCATTTAGCATCTGTATGGATTCGTTTTCAGTAAGGAAACTGATCAAATGGGTCCCAGGACACATTTAGAGCCTCAAAAAGTCCATGTTTAGTCATTTTGTGTCTTTGTGTTTGCTTTGAATCAACTTTTCACTCGTTTTGCATCTTTTTGTGGTGGTATTGCATCTATTTTTACTTGGTTTGTGTGTCTTTGGGGTCATTTGGGGTCTTATTTAGATGTTAAAAGTACATTTGTTTGCTCGTGTTGTGTATACTTTCACTTCATTTCAATCTCTGTAGTCATTTTGGGTCATTTGGAATCGTTTTGTGTGGCATACAATTGTGGCCATGTTGAATCTTTTTTTTTGAGAAACATTTTTTGAGACAGGGCCCCTGACCTATAACTCTGCCCTATGGCGCGTTCAGATAACCCACCCACAGTATGTGTCGCCCCAAGAAGTCAGCCTGACCAAACGATGCGCAACGCTGTTTTCTTACAATGCCACAGCAGGCGCGGTTATCTTTCCTGTCACAACACAACCAAAGTCATAACCACTGGTCCGGACTTTTACCATGACGATGACCTGATGGAATATTTTTTTTAAATCTTGCTTTGACATACTCCCAGTGCTCCTGACGGGATCTATTTTACGCGGTAGTCGTGTGAAGCGTGCGTATAGTCCGTGTTTGAGACTGAAAACAATCCCTAACGATGTAGAGATTACAAGGATAATAAAAATAATTTAAAAAACGGATCCATAACAGAGTGTCGAATAAGTATGCATTTTGATTCGCACGCGTGGTTTCCACCTGACGGGGATGAATGACACACATACTGTAGGCTACACACGGATCTCTCTCAAACAATCTGCTGGTCACAAAGGAGAGATCTGTAGCACTGACAGCGCCCTGCTCAAACCACCACACACACAAAGACCATGTGGCACAGATTAACAACTAGAACTTACTTTTCCTGCGTGACATTCTCCTTGATGGCTCCTAGCAGGGCGGAGTGGTTGCCCTGCTGGAGTCTGCAGGTGGCCAGGTGCCGGTGGTGCTGGTCTTTCAGACAGACGTTTTCCTTGCACAGCTCCGTCACCTGGAGCTCCAGCTCTTCGATCCGGACCCTCTGCTTCTCCAGGAGCCCCTGCTGGGTCTTGATGATTTTATTCAGCTCCTTTAGATATTCCGCCGCCTTGCTGGGGTTCTCTGTCGGGTTCTCCATCTCGTAAAAGCCCCGTTGCCCGTCCATGGAGGCGATATATCCACACAACCAAACAAAAACAAAAAAAAAGCAGCTCTCTCCCTCACACACACACACACATAGCCTACACACGCACACACTCGCGCTTAGTAGGAGTAAGACCGCGCGCTGTCAAATCCATATCCAGAGATCCTCCCTCGCTCCGGCATGGCTGTTTGTGGTCTAGTAGCCTAGTGGCAGCTTTGCTGTGAAGTTGGCCGGGATTTGGACGCGCTGCCGTACGCTGTGCCGCTACCACTGCAGCTGCCGCTACCGCTGCCGCTGCCGCTACCGCTGCTGCCGCCGCGCCGCAACCTCCAGTATCCGCTCCGTACATTGGGGGAAAAAGAAAAACCGTTCTTCTCTTGCAGGACTGGAGGGAGAGAAAGAGAGAGCGAGAGAGAGAGAGATGCCGAGTTTTTTGAACGCATGTGCATACTCAACAGGTAGGCTACGTCGAGTTTCTGTGGCGCCAAAATACGCACGCGCGCTCACCTCGACGATGTACATTCGTGCATAGTGTCAGCTGTGTGTGTGCTCATGCATGAAGTAGTACCAGTCCGCTCCCTCCACCAGTACACCAGCCAGTGTGCAACAGCAACTGATTTAGGCTGGGGGGGGAAGGGGTTCAATTAAGATGAAGAGATGGGTTGATAGTTAACTAATTATACAAAACAAGAGTTCTAAATTATCTCCGTTTAAAACTTTATGCTATCAGTTTTAAGGAGAACTCATTTTAAAAACCTTGTTAACATGACTCTGTAGGCTCCTGTTTGACGGTCCTGTCAAGAGCCCTTCAGGCATGGCTGGATTTAACCACTTAATCTGCAGGACAAGGTCAAATTTAGCTGCTGGGCCCCAATTAACCCCAAATAAATGAAACCCCAATTATAGGAATATGTAGCATAACCGTACATGTATCTCAGTTGTTGTTTTTTAGCAACTTGACGACAGCAAAGTGCTAAACAAAAACAATTCATTCATTTTACTATAGGTGAAAACTCAATAGCAAAACCCTTGTAGTTAAAGTCACAGTGCCTTCCTCCACAGGGCCGCGGAGGAAGGTCTGGCCAGTCCACACAGCACTCAGGGATGGGAAAAAAACATGCTCTGGTTTACTGGCATTTCTTTAAACCAATCACAATCGTCTTGGGTGGCGCTAAGTGTCAGACCCTGGTGTTCACCCTGCAGAGATCTGAGGAGCAGGTAACCAGAAAGTCCTCAGAAAGTCACCGGAGTTTAAAATGACATGACAAAGAAAGCGGAAGGTGACGGAAATCCGGCCAAAATGAGGGACACTTTTCTTTACAAAAGACATTTTGGCCTTTACGCCACTGAAAAGCCTTGTCTTATGGTATATTCTGTAAGTCAAAAAGAAATGTCACACCCGTTGACATAAAAACATTCCTTGTCATTTTAACACAAACTGAGAGGAAACCAGTGGGCAGTGGTACACCAGCGCTGCAGTCAGAGCTGAGCTCACTGTAGTTTGTATTTAACACTATTTACTGTTGATTATATTTTGTATTAGTAATCTGAATTGGCAAAGTAACTAAAGCGGTTACATAAATGTACTGGAGTACCAGACCCGGATTGCTGTGGACAAAGTACACACGGCGATACACTGGTGAGAGCAAATTACATTTCAACCATGTGTGCAGCTAATTTAAAGCTTTAGTGCGTAACGTTTTGACATTAGTGAATGTCCGGTATAATCAAGTCATTGCCAAATGAGTTGATGCACAGCTAATTAAGACTATCAGCTCCACAAAACTTGCAAAAGCTCGAATGAAAATAATTACCTCTTCTGAAGAGTCCATCATGTTTTTTTAAATCCTCCGTGTCCTCCTTGCACACTAGCACTTGTATGTCGCAGGGGTGGCTGGATCATTTGGACATGCCGACAGTGTTGTTGTCATTACTTAGAATTCCTCATGTAGCCGACAGAAACTACGCACTCATGTTACTGTGTTGTGGGAACCGTTAACGTCTTAGTATGTGGCGTTGTCTTTTTCGGGGTGTAGATGTTCCACCAAAACAAGTTCCTTCCGGGGACTATTCTGTCGAGTCACCGTTGCGTCTAGAGTTTAGCGCCCCCTAAGAAGATTGTGATTGGTTTATAGAAATGCAAACAACCCACGGGATGTTTTTTTATCCTATCCTTGAATGCATTTAAGTTGGAGCCAGACTGCACTCCACAGCTCTGTGGAGACATGTGTGGTAAAGCAAGACCAGCTTCGAGGTAATAGCAGTACAAATGTGCTGCAAAGTACAGCATTGAACAGAAAGGGGCTGGGCAGTGTGAGAAAGCTGAAATGTGTGGAGAAAGCAATGGAATTGCATGATACAAAAGTCAGGACTGGGGAGTGTTGCAAATACATGGTCAGCATCTTAAACCTCTAAACCCCTCCAGTATGCCCCAAACTTACATGTTTATAATGTACCTCCATACATCCATCATAGCTGTACTGTAGCATCATCTTCCGTTTGTTTTTGAATTTGCATTTACATCCAGGGCTATTCTGACATGTGGCTCGCACTGTGATCTACATATCTTTTAGATAAAGTGTTCCTTACATCAAGGTGCATCACCATTATCTGCAGCACACTCTGTCAGATAATATATACATTTAAATATGCTTCTATTCAGAAGATTTAGCCTTTGAATCCTTGGACACAAGGAAAAAGCCCACTGCCACTCATAGCAATCTAGCATCACTGGGCACCACTCAGACACCAGAACACTTTGTCTTAATATTAGTAAAGGTAGGCTGAATTGACTGTGCAATAAACAACATTTGCTCATAAACATGTAGGTACTTTAGTTTTCCAGAGATGGAGAAATGTGGTCCTTTTCACTGTGTTTGAGATAAAACCAGGTTTCTGTGCACTCATTTTGCACACTGGGATGTATTCACATATGAAGAAAAACAAGCAGAGGAGCAGACCACGTAAGAAGCCTGTCATTATCCCTCACGCTCACACCCTGAATGGTTGCTGGATGGTTCTCTCACACAGTGATTGCCCTCTAGTGGATCGCTGTGTTCAGAACATCAGTCAACAATGATGGGGGCTGGTGGTGCTTCACAGCTTTGATGCAATTTTTCTGGCTGAATATCTGACTTGTAACGCAATGATATGAGGTGATGTGCAATGCATTAAGGCACAGAATTATTGTAGTCCCATCTGGTGAATGCAGGACTGAGGAGGAGGTTTGCTCTGGGGCTAGAAGGGAGACAGCTACGACTCGAAGTCATGAAAAATATCGCAAAATCTAATCTAATATCAGTGCTGCAAGAAGTATTCAGATCGTTTACTTAGGTATAAAACAACATTCCATATATCGAAAGACATACAACTTAAACAGTATGTATAAGTAAATAAATGCACGGACATTCTCTTTATCCACATAACCCTTACATCATGAATACAGGGATTTTAACTGTATTACTGTAGAATGAACTAACAAATTAACCTTTTAACTTTTAATACTTTATCTTTGTAATTTGGTAACTATTTATTGTCTCTATGAACTAAATCTAGTTATATGTCAACTTAGATTATAGACTAATTTCTAAAGGGTTACATAGGTAAAAGTACTAATACCACACTGTAAAAATACTCTGTGACAAGTGCAAGTCCTGCATTGAAAACGTTACTTAAGTCAAAGTATGTAAGTATCATTAATACTAAAAGTATTAAAAATATAAGTACTCGATGTAGAAATATTCTCACATTTTAGAAACTGGAAACAATCACAACAGTTCTGTCAATCATGTGTTTAATCGTTTAATCATTTCAGCTGGACTTGGAGGCCGTTAAATTGTTGGGTGGTTCAATTGATAATAAAACATCGCATTTTATAATCTGCATGTGTTTTGTGTGCAAAGCATTTCATTTGTAAAGTAACAAAAGCTGTCAGATTCTTGTAGTAGAGTAAAAAGTACAATATTTCTTTCTGAAATGAGTAGAAGTAGAAAGTGGCATGAAAAGAAAAGACTCAAGTCAGCCTCAAATATGTACTGGAGTAAATGTCTTATACAATAATATAATAGTATTACTTTAAACTAGGAAATGTGTGTTTCCAGGGAGTGTTTCAATCCAAACCACAATCTTTTTCCTACCTTGTCTGTTTGGTGTCTTAACTTAACTGTCGTCACCACATTTTCTTGGCTAAACCCCGTAGCTGTATCCCTTCTAGCCAGAACCCCGTGACAGACACAGTACAGCAGACTAAATCCTCACTGCCATCATCTGTCAACAACGTAGCTGCGCTGCACCTCATCTCCAAGGAGAAAATGTGGAAAGGTAATGTGCATAATTCACCATAAGATGATACGATCTTTGCTTGTAGAAATTTTCCAAGCATGGAAGAGAGTAGAGGGATAGCGAATTGTAGAAACAGACATTTTCACCTGCTTTTCAGGAGTTATATTTAGCCTCTGAGGGTGCTTTCACACCTATAGTTTGTTAGACTCGGGGTGAGATTCGGGGTGAAGTTGCAACATTGTCTCATTTTTCATTTGGCCCGTTTTGCCTTCACACTGACCTTTGTCAGACGAACCAAACATAGTGTCACGTTTCAGGTTTTCTGTTTCTTGTTTTATTTTGAAAGTTCTCTGTTCTCCCGTGTGTTGTCTTCTGTTGGAGATTTCTGTGCAATAACCCAGCAACACTGTCTCTAATCAGTCTGTTTACTGGTTCCACTTATTATTTGTTCATCATTCTAATCCTCCATGTCAGAGCTGTTCATACTGTTCATATTGTGATAAAATACTTATATAATAAGATATTATTTCCAGCACCATTTGCACTATGCTCCATAATTAAAATATCATAATTCTAGTTTACTCCTGCATGCTTCGCACTCTTTATTGCACGATTATCTTAACCTGTCTATATTGTTTCTGCTTACAGTGTGTATATATTGTTAGTTTTGTATGAATTGTGAACACATTGTGTACAACACAATCCAAAGCAAAATTCCACGTATGTGTCATACTGTACCTGGCAAATAAAGCTGATTCTGATGTTTTTTATTTCTTGTTTTATTTTGAAAGTTCTCTGTTCTCCCTTGTGTTGTCCTGTTTTCTGAGTTCCTGTTGTTTTCGTTGAATTTTGACCATTGCTTGTCTTCTGGATTTCCCGTTGCCTGCTATTTTTGGAAACTGTTACCTGTGAGTTCATTAGCTTGCTAATAAAACCACTGCATTTTACATACCTGTGTTGTGCATCTGTGGGTCTATTTTCCATTTTTCACATTGGAAACAAATGACACACGATTTATTGGACAGAATATCTGATTGAAACTACCTGACACTTTCAAAGCTGTACGAGTCTTGGGTTTTCTGGATTTGCTTTAGCGTTTCTAGTATTTGAGAAGAATGCGAACAATGAGAGCAGCTGACAGACAACGAGTGAAGGAGAGGGCAGCCCTGATGAGAGGGAGAGAGAGATTATGTTGTCACACAGAAGAGGAGCGAGGTGTGCACATAATAGGTTATGGATTTGAAGGCCATCATCCCTGAAATCACACGTCTGTAAATTGTTGGCAAGATTAAAATTGCAGGGTTGTAAATACAGTAGTTTTTCTGTCGGTTCACTTCCTGTATTTGGGTCGGACCAGAGAGTTTGGTTGTTTGGTCCGCACCGAAGTTTGAATGAGCTTTCACGCCACTCCAAACGAACCGGACTATTCCACTAAACGCCCCAGGGTTTGGTTAAAATGCAAACTAAGGTTATTTCAACCAGGAGAGACATCTGGACCTGTCAGCTGCAGGACCGGGGGTTGAAGGGGGGGTGGAGATGGGTTAGAGGACTGGAGGTGGAAGGGGGGGTGGAGCTGGAGTAGAGAACATGAGGTGGAAGGGGGGTGGAGCTGGAGTAGAGGATTGGAGGTGGAAGGGGGGGAGGAGCTGGAGTAGAGGACTGGAGGTGGAGGGGGGTTGGAGGGTTGCACTCTTAGCCTTCAACAGCTGAATAGCAAAGGAAGATGACAGGTTGTGACTCTGCAATTGGCCCTTGCGGTTTTTGTATGATTCTGATTGGTTAAGCAGCTGATTCCATTTAGGTGGAGAGCTTTGATTAAAATAGGTCTTCCTGAAAGAATTTACGCTGAGCTCTATTCAAATCAGGATAGACTAGTTGCAGGTATGCAACAGTTATACAGAGCAAAACAGTACATTTATTAGGATGACAGCTGAATTTATTTATGAGTGCACTAATTAAGAGTTAGGTCTTCCTGAACGAATTTACGCTGAGCTACATTACTTGTCCTCCTGATGCAGTAGCTCTGTCTTGCAGCGTTGCCGTACGGCCAAAGCAAAGCACGCGAGTTGTTTTCAACTGTGTGAAGTATCCAGCTGATCCAGAAAATAATTTCTAGAGCTTTGGCTCTCTTTGAAGTTTCATCTTCATGGGAGAATTTGAGTTCCATCTTACAAAAAGCCAATGTAGGCCTATCAAAGGTTGCTACAGTAACAGTGACAGCAGCAGGTGTAACGCTAGCTTCCAAATGTCCCTCGAGACGAAAGCAAAAGAGACAGACTGGAGACTCAGAATCTGCAAACGTCGATATTCTGTCTTTCTTTATGGTTTAAGACGCCGAGATGGCCTTTTTTACATTAATCATCGGAGTGCTTCGTTCTCTCACCATAACAACAACAATTGCTGCCAAAAAGGAGCAGTTTTATTTCTCTAACAGCCAAGTTCAGAAGTTTTTACGACCCTCAGTTGAATTTATTTTTCCTCAAGTGGCTAGTAAGCATTTAATGTCCACCCCATCAGCTGTTGTTCCTCTGTTCCTGAAAAACATCACGGAGTCATGGACCTAGAATTTCTTAGGAAAGATTTGGGGAGATTTAAAGGTTTTAAGTTCACTTATACTTCGGTTGGGGATGCTGCAGATTCATTCAAGACTTGTCTTGTTTTGAAAATGTCTCCAGCACTCTACAGTAACTTAATGGCAACAATTGGCCAGCAAGTTACTGTGAATTCTTTTTACAGTAAAGGTACCATACTTCCATTTACAGTATTTGATGTATTCATTGTGAAAACAATTAAACAACATAAAATAAAGTAAAAATACAGTAGTTTACTATACTATTTACAGTACTATAGACGCTATATTGGGATTTCTTTACAGTAATGCTTTGACTGTGATTTCCACTGTAATGCTGTGATGTTGTCATGGCGAAAATGTTGTAATGTAAATTTTACAGCATTGTAAAAATCATACAGTAGTGTTACTGTGAAATCCAAAGTAATTAACTGTAGATTTCCCACCCATTATTTACAGTGCAAAGGAAGAATAGAAAATATTCCTCGGGAAGGGACTTGTTTTGGTGGAACATGTTTACGTTCGAAGCTTGGACTCAGATTGGACAGATAGTCTAGCTGGCTGTCTGAAATCACCCTACAGAGATCTGAGAAGCAGTTGACCCTAGTCCTCAGAAATCCACTGGAGTATAAAATTACAACACAAACAAAGCGGAAGGCAACGGATATCTGACAGAGCGACATACGGTAGAATTTCCAGCAGAACGAGAGCAATCCGGGAAGTGGAACGTCGTGTATATAGACCAGCTCTCCCCTAACTCAACAACTCACACAATTGCATGAGTTTTTGGACGAGTTAGCCTATTTAGTTTGACAGTTTGCTCAATTAGATCAGGAATTCGTAGGGGCAGCGCTGTGACTCTGTTCTGCTAATTTCAATCAGGAGATTTGCAAGAGAGATATGCAAATGAGATTTATTGTATAGCTCAGATAAAATGTACAAAGTCTTTGGCGATTAGATTTCATTGCAAATCTTTCGTGTATATATAACACACATATGTAGAGAACCATCAGACCCCCCCATTGGAGTCTAGACACCGGTGGTGGTGACAAAGGAGACCGCAGACCAGACCAAAGGAGGCTCCGGAGCAGTCATCTGGAGTAGAGGACTGGAGGTGGAAGGGGGGGTGGAGGGTTGCACTCTTTGCCTGCAACAACAGCTGAATGGTAAGGGGAGAAACGATTATTTAAAGCAGGGTTGTGACTCTGTGATTGGTTCTTGCAATTTGTGTACGATTCTGATTGGTTTAACAGGAAGGTGAACGCCTCCACAAGCTGATTCAAGTAAGGTAGAGCATTGATTAAGAGTGAAGTCTTCTTGAAAGGAATTTACACTGAGATACATTTCAACAGGGAGAGATTAGTTGCAGAAATGCTACAGTTATACACAACATGATATAATGTACATTTATTAGGAGTCCATCGAACCTTTTTGTTTGCACTAACGGGCCTACATGCCACAGGTCTTCCTGCCCCCTCTGGCGTCTCCATAGATCCAATTTTCCAATTCTAACACTTCTCATTGATTAATTATGCCCCCCCCCCCGTACCTTGCTTACAACACTAACTGTAATGCCCCTTTTTCATCTGAGCTTTTCTTACTGTATTTGCCTATGTTGTAGCCCAAATATTGTTTTGCTGTGTTCAGATTAAATTCTGTTTTATTTATGGTGGGAAAAGAAAACAGATATCATCTCAGGACACTTTACATATGGAGTATGTCTAGAACACAGTCACAGTCACATTATAATTTACAGAGACCAAAAAATTCAGCAACCATATGGTACGACAGCAGCGAAGAAAAACTTATTTTTTTTTAAAGGCAGAAACCTCGGAGAGAACCTGACCCTTTGAGGGCAGCTATCTGACGTGAGAGATACCTGATAACCATGAAGAATAAAACTCAATAAACATTGACATTTTGCAAAATATAACTATTGTGACTCATGTAAGTGTGAGAAACATTTGTTGGAATGTTAGATTTTTAAATAAGTATTGACCATCTTTAGATATACAATGGACAACCAGAAGGAATTCAGCGCATATTGGAAAGGCATTTTCTGCTTCTTTGTGTGCCGGACAAAGCTCTGAGTCCTCAGCTGAATCCGCTGAATTTGTAACAGTCTGTATGGGTGCTCAATACTGAGATCCATCAGTGCATACCAACTCATTTTTTTTTTTCTGTGTCTGTCCAGTACAGTATATCAGGACTCCTCATTGTCTGCCTCTGTTAGATGGGCAGCGAGTTGAAGCCAGCAGTGTTGACACTGACATGCGTTGACTTGCATCAGAAATATGTGGTGGGTTGGTCAACACGTTAAAACAGATGCTGGGGCACGCTCAGTTAGTCAAACAGAAAAGACAAAGCTGCTTTCACTTCCGTATGCGTATTTATGCGTTTCAGAATAATGTTTGTCCCAAAAGCAGCATTTAACTGATGTGTTAATGGCTTCACACAGTGTCTTTAAAAGGTGTGTTCAGATGGAACAGGTAGCAAATATTAGAGGCAGCACAGGTGCATTGAAAAGAATGGACATCCATGCAACTTTATTCTTGATTGTGCAAATAAAAGCAAAGCCATGTCTATGCAAGCTGAAAATGTTTCACTTATCCTGATCTTCAGGCCTCCGGTCGCCATGGCGCTAGTGAGTGTGGCAGCCATTGTACCTGCTCCATCTCTGTTAGGCTGGTAGGGGATTCAGGAGCAGACACGGAGGAAAGTTGGGAAACAGGAATAGAGGTTTACGGAAGAAAGAAGGCAAAACAAGGGCCAAACAAGGGAGAGGGAAAAAGACCATGACAGTCTTACTAAAAAGGTTTTGAACAACTCACTTTAGCAGTTGGTGTTTCCAGTTGCCGCCATCTTGCCAGTCAAATAGAATCAATCTCCTAATGATGCTTTTAATCAAAGGTTTGACTCAGGTACATTAAAAAAAAGACCCTAGGTTGCATTTTGGCAAGAGTTCCGCTTTAAATATGGGGGACTCATGCCTTATCACTGAAAGAATCACTCCAGGTCCAACCTGACCCAGCGAGATTGTGTGGAGAGAGGACAATAACAATAACAATGGATGAGCTAGCAACAAGTCACTGAGAAGGCCTACAGGTAAACAAGCTGGGAAACATCTGGGGTTGTACCTCATTTTTGGCAGAATGTCCCTCACCATCCACCTTCTTGGTGTTGGCATTCTGAACTCTGGTCAATTCGGGAAACATTCTCTGAGCTAGAATCTACAATCAATTATGTTTACCTTTTGTTGACTTAAAGTCTCATCAGACACTTGACAGCCATTTTAATTCCTCCTTACATGCCCACTTTCCATCAAAAGAAATTCCTTCCTGAGGCTTTTTTGTGGAGGTAGGGTACCTGCGTTAAGCAGTTGGTGCTGCCAAGACGATTTTTATTGGTTTGAAGAAATGTCAGTAAACCTGAGCATGTTTTTCTCCAATACCGGAATGTTGTGTGGACTGGCGGGACCCTTATCGTCAGTGCTGTGGAGGAAGGTCTGCAAGAGTACCTAGGTAGTGGCTGCTGAGGAAGGCACATGTTGTCCACATAGATTAAGTGTAAAGAAAATAATCTGTGTTGGTGAGAAGCGATTAGTTTTCTAAGAGACACATTAGGGGGACTATTAGAGCCAGTGTAATCCAATAATGCTTGCAAGTCAACGGTGGGCTTCCAGGGGAGAGCAGGAATGAGAGTGGTTCTGATTTGCCATTACATCCCAAGCTGATAGTAACATCCAAACACACACATGCTCGGTTAATTCATTGCTAGAGCCTCGACATAGAATAGTGCGGGGTTGTTTAATGGTGTCGAACTGAAACATGGCACAATATGCAAACAGCTAATGGCTTAAGCAGCATGTAGTCCTCTAAAGTTTGATCACATAAGAGATTGAATTTCTACCCCTGTTGCATGCTGATTGCAGGATGCTCATTTCCTGGCAAACCTTTATTGCACAATGTGCTAGACACGCTTAAACTGTTTGGATTCTATCAAAGAAATTGGTCTTATCTCACTTGCCTGTGTTCAGTCATAGAGAAAAACATGTTAAATCAGATAAGATGTGATTGATAACTATACAACAGAGACTCTGAGGTTGCAGGCGTCTCTCAGCGTGTGGCCCAGTGTACTGTTGCTGACCTGCAGGCGTCCTGCAGAGGCTCCCCGCTCCAGCCTGAACTCCTGCTGCCTGCCTCGCCCTGCACACGTACATACAGCACTTTAGGCCTCTGATTAGCTGTGAGCCACCACAAAACAAAGCAATAAAATCAGTTAAGAGGGGAGGATGCATGGCAGGTTGATCTTGCCAACAGTTTCAGGTTGGAGCTCCCATTTCTCTCTCTGGCCGATTGATTTTACTTAGCATAGGAGACATTTCTTCTCTGCTTATTAGAAGGCACGAGGAACAAATGATCGTCTAAGAATGAATAAATCCAATACACTATTAGGGTGGTGTATAGGGCAAGGCAAGGCAGCTATGTCTGTAAAGCACATTTGAGCAACAGGGCAATTCAAAATGCTTTACATAAAAACAGGTTAAATATGAGAAAAAAAGTTAAAATGCAGTACTGGCTAGCAATGTTAAATGTATGTTTAAAATCGACCCACACACATTCTATGGTTTGTATATGACGTTGTATTACCTGCCACTTCTAGGGGCGCTAATTTATTAAAAACCACAACAATGTATGATGTTTTGGGTTTTTGTATCTTTAAGCATCAATGGAAAAAAAATTATGCATGTTGAAAATGTTACTTACACAAACATATGTAGTGCCATCCAAAAAAAATGTACTTAAAGTATTCAAAGTAAAAGTACTCAGTTTTATGGTTTGGAGGACGTGTTGGGAGATGCCATACAGAACAGCCGGGACTTGATCAGTAAACAGGAAAAACAATATTAGGATAAGAAAGTGTATTAATGTATTGTTGTATTTTCTTCTAGGGTGAGAAGCTCAGTCCCCCATAAGGAGCTCGGAGTAGAGCCGCTGCTTCTTCGCGTCAAAAGGAGCCAGTTGAGGTGGTTAAGGCACCCGGTATGGATGCCTCCTGGGTTCCATCCTAGGGAGGTTTTCCAGGCACGTCCAGCTGGGAGGAGGCCTCGGGGAAAACTCAGGTCCAGGTGGAGGGATTATAACCTCAACCTGGCCTGGAAACGCCTCGGAATCCCCCAGTTGGAGCTGGTTGATGTAGCTCCGGAAAGGGAAGATCGGGGTCCCCTTCTGGAGCTGCTGCCCCCGCATCCTGATACCGGCTAAGCAGACAAAGACTAATTGATGGATGGATGGATGGATGGATGGATGGATGGATGGATGTTCTTTATCTACAAAGTCCAAACCCATCAAACCTAAGGATCTGATGGTCCAAAGAAAGATGCACCACTGTGTATCAAGCAACACAATTGAAAGGTAAATACCTCTGTAGCACTCCTATGAGACCTTCAGGGATTTAGATTAGATTGGAAAACTTTTTTACTCCCCAAAGGAGAAAATCATTTGCCACCAAATCAACTTATACATGCAACTGACAATATAGACATCACATTCACAGCACACAATGAAGACATTTATCACCCATACATATGGCCTTCTGGTACAAAAGCTAGCTCCAAAGTGTCCTCTAAGAGGGAAAATACTGAGTAAGGACGGAGGCCTTTTGTGGATAATGCACGCTCGATGGTGATTTTTTTCCTCCAACGTCACCTTCCAGGCAGCTAACCCTAAACATAACCATTGCCGCGCTGCAGGGAAGGAGACGTTGGGGGCAAAAAACACCAAACACCATAATGCACTGGCATTCTGAATCACACAGTATGCCTCCAGTATTTAAGGACACTAAGGAGGGTCCTTCAGTTGTCTTAAACTGGGACAAGAGACTTTACTCTCCCAGTAAATGGCACCAGATGTCACATTTGCTTTGAAATAAATAACCAAATGAAAATAAGAGTATATGCTACATGCATGTGAAAGCTAAACGGTGTGAAAGGTCAACACGTTACCGCAACAGTAAGGAGCAGGTGAAGACTATATATGATTATTTTTACTGTATGGCTTAACTCCCATTTAGCCTATAATATCAGTTTAAAATATTTCCTAACTCATCCATCGTCCAAGGCCCAGAATTACCTGGATTCAAACCCAGGACCTTCTTGCTGTGAGGCCACAGTGCTGCCATTGGGCCAGCATGCTGACATGGACAGATTAATTAATAGACTATACATCGCCGCACTGTTTTTAACTCAATGCCTTTATTCTCACATTGTTTTTCTGTTTCTTTTTACATGTTTACATGTTACATGTTTTTATTCTTATTGTAGTAATTTGTGCTAATTTTATGTTATCTTATTATTTTCTGTTTATTTCTTTATATGTTGTTATAAAATAATCAAACTGGAGGCTTCAAATGCGTCCACAGATTATTTTTTTGCCTTTTCCTGCACTGTATTTGTTTGGTGTCTTTGCCACTCTGTTAATTGTAAATTGTGGAAACAAGCCTGAACCTAACCATACAGAAGTAAAAGAGTACTCCCTCCACCACTGATTGAGATTCTTGCATTTGGACCTCTCTGTGGTTGGAGTACTCAGCAGTGACTAGGTGCTCAGTTCTTACTGTGACAGCTGAATCGAATGTCTTTCAATTGAAGGAGAAGGAGTGCATTTTCGTGTGTGCGTGTGTGTGTGTGTGTGTGTGTGTGTGTGTGTGTGTGTGTGTGTGAGTGAGTAAGAGAGAGAGTAATTTCTGGTGGACTTTATGTACTCTCACTTTGTCCATTGTTAACATGAATGACCATGTATCCATTACAGCACTAGTTGTGTCGTTTGCTTTTGTCTGTGATCTGTCTCTGGGTGTGTGTGTGTGTGTGTGTGTGTGTGTGTGTGTGTGTGTTTGTGTTTAGTTGAACAGACAGTTTTCTCTAAAACTCTGGCTTAGTTCAGCTCCCCCTGCCTTCTATGTGCAGCAGAGAACGGCGGCATGCAAAGAGTGAACACAACACTAGTCCACAGAATGGTACACACACACACACACACACACACACACACACACACACACACACACACACATTTCACTTCATCAGTCACACAGCAGGCTCAAAACAACAAAAAACACTATTAATCACGGCACGGTCCTGGACAAAATGGTCAGTGAGTGAAGAATGGAGGAGGGGGCTGGTAGCAGGGAGCTCAGCTGTTTTATGGATCATTTTGAAAAACAAAAACACTTTGCCGCAGTGGCAAGCTTCAGCCTCTCTGATTATTTCATGTGTCATCGTTTTCTTTGTTCATTTTCAGATTTATGTCATGATGACGCCGTGTGGCTCGTTAAAATCTCTTAAATACTACAGCTGTCAATCTTCCTCAAACCATTCAAATTGGATTTTTTTTTTAAAATTCTAATTATTTTTGAATAAGTAATGTCCAAATTCAGCTTTTTATTTTAATTTTAATTTTAGCTTTTTAACCCTTGTGTTGTCTAACCGTAGACCAACATTGAGTTTTTCTGGGTCAACATTTTAAGATTGTTTTGGACATTTTTGTTGTTTTGACCAAGTTTTTGAAGCTTTCTCCAAAATTTGTTGTTACTGTTTGAAGTTTTCTAACTTTTCCCAAAGTTTTATCACTTTTTTCAATGTCTTTGTTGATTTTGTTCTGGGTTTTTGTTGTTTTTTTCCTTACATTTCTGTCACTTTTTTCAGTTTTCTTAAATAATATTTTTCCTAAAATGCTATTAAATTAAAACACCCAAATTCCATGAAATTAGTGAACTAATCAGTTATTTAACTTGTGAGGAGCATTGTATGGAACCATCCATGTTATTACATTTTTTCCAATCTAGTTGAAGCAAACCCAAATTTCTGATTTAGATACATTTTGAAAGGGGGTCAAATTACACCCCGAGGACAACAGGAGGGTTAATATTTATTACACTACTCTGGCTTACGTACACCGCGGCCGGCTTGAGCTTCAAAGTTATCCAAAGTCATTCACTTTCAATGGAAGCCGGCTTCTCTCAGCTACAGGAAGCTGCAGATCCATCGCCGTTGTGTTTTGCGTGAGTTGAGCGTGATGAGCTTGAAGCAGAAAGTTGAAACTTTCTGGTGGTGAGCTACGACGCAGTTCAGTGGCAAACGACCAAAAACCAATCAGATAGACGCCCTTTGTGCTGGCTGATTCCATTGAAACATTCAATGTAAACTTGTATTCCTACCAAAACACAGCTAATCATTGCAGTCCCTGGGTTCCCTATAGTTAACAACATGAGTTTGCGTATGAGGACCATTTAACAAAACAAGTGGGATAGTTGGTGTCTCCGGTGAGTTGGTGAAGTTTGTGATAATGATTTCTATCGTTTTAAACCAACAATGAGCAGTGCACCATAGCATGCTAGTCTTCCTTGTTTGATGTGAATGGTACGATTTATTTTACGCTTATTAAGTGAGCAAAATTTATTTAAAGTAGAAGAAGCATTTTAGTGCAATGCTCTTACATTAACGCTCTGCATCAAACGGGAGGGTTTATACCTACAACATCTTAGCCAGCAATAAAATGACCACCAGTTTCATAAAGTTACCGCCAGTTTAATAAAGTTCCCGCCAGTTTCATTCACTCATTTGATGTCATGTCCATTTTGCTGTGCGTTTTAGGTTTAAACTGTTTCTGACAGATGCTCATTTGTATCTATCTTGCCAGCAATGTATACTCACTCTCCCCCCAAAGTTATACCAGCAGCATTTGATTAAAAGTTGATATATATTAATATAGTGCAGTGATGGCTGTGGTTTCTGTAAGTAATTCTGAAAGATACATTACTTTAATCATTCTATTTCCTTGATTGATTGATTGATGGAGAACATGAAAAAGACAACCAGAGAATGAGTGTGCATATGTTTAAGGGCCAGCCACAAGAGTAATCAAAGCATAGTACAGCAACTCTGATGCAGTTTAGCTTAAAAGAGAGAAACATCTCTGTGTGTGTGTTTTTGTGTGTGTGTGTGTGTGTGTGTGTGTGTAGGCCTTCATGTAAAGAAGCTGCTCTGTGATGTGATGTTGAATATTCACATTGCTTATGTTTTTTCCTGTTATCTGTTGACTGGCTGAGGATTGCAAAAAGAAATGCAACAGCTTGAGAGACATTGTTGTTCAGGAAGGAAAGAAAGAAGGAAAAAGATAGGCGAAGGAGTGGCACCGGTGCAAGCAGTGCCCGGCTATGGTGGAACAGTGCAGTCATGGGCTGGAGGATCTGACAACGTCCAGTGATATGGTGGGGAGGGGAAGCTTTAGTTGATAGTGCACAATGGCCGGAGAACAGTGATAATACCATAGCCAGGCACAGTCAGGCACCAGAGGAGGCACCAGAGGAGGCACCAGAGCTCAGGCACCAGAGCTCAGGCACCAGAGCTCAGAGTAATTGGTGGCTCTTACAAGAGCCTATACTCCAGGTTTCCAGTGGAGAGCTTCCTCGTTGGAGAAATAGGAGGTACCTGTACATGTCTCCCGGAAAAGGATGGCCTCGAAGGGCAGAGTTTGTTGCTTCCCACTCGTGTTACTGCTTGTAGGCCAGCAACTTCCCTGTCTGTAGCTGGTGGTGGTCCTGCACGTCTTGACACAGGTAGCCTTCACAAAGGCGTCCACATTTGCAGGGCTGACCCCAATGACTCCTCTATACATACGCCATTGAGATGTGAGAATATTGAAGGTATTCTCAACAATCAGCCTTGTATGTGACAGCCTAAAGATGAATACTCTGCGCCTGCCAGAGTGGTTGGAGCCAGGAAAAGGCTGCATAAGGTTATGGCTCTGTGGGAAGGCGTCATCAGCAACAAAGACGTGTTGCTGCGGTCCTAGATGCTAAGCTCCCGGCAGCAGAGCACCATCCAGTAGTGCCCGGCAGAAGGTTGAGTTGGCCAGGACACCGTCGTCACTTGTCCTTCTATAGCTGCCCACCTCCGCTACCCAAAAGCAGAACTGGGCATCTACCACTGCCAGAAGCACAACCCGATAAGCCGCCTTGTAATTAAAAAAACATGGACCCTGAATTGTCAGGAGACTTAATCACCACGTTTCCCATTAATGGATCCAAAGCAGTTAGGGAAAGCCCGACGGTGGTAAAACCGCTTTGCGATGCTCAGCCAATCCTCCTCAGTGGTGGGCACTGGCATGTTCTCCACCACCATGAGTCCCAAATGGCCCTGCAGCCCTGGGGGACAATGTTCGCTTCAGTGCTCACTCCCATGTGATAGCTGGCAGCAATAGTGCGATAGGAGTCCCTTGTGGACAAGAACCGCAGGCAAACAGCCAGATGCTCACTAGGACATGTTGCACAGCGGTAGTTGGTGCTAGTCATCATGATGTGCGGCCCCACTTTTAAAAGCACACTGTCAAACTGTCACACTGCAAACCGCAGCTGCTGTTCAACTCTCCAAATTGCTGACGATCCTTTAGGGTGACATGAACCCAAACTCTCTGAGTCTGACATCAACGTTCTCCGCAAATACAATAAAGCAGCACCAAACACAACAACTTTGCAATGATCCATAATGATCTAGTGATACACATTTAAGGATGAGCGCAACTTTTATAGTAAAATAATTTAGATCTTGAACGTTCATTTTAAGCGGGAATGCAATTAATTTGCTCAGCATAACACCGATTTGACCAATTGCACAGTAACGTTAATATTTTTCTCATTTAAAACATATTTTGTGTATCTTTTATTGATTGGAGCCAGGCCACAGTAGCCTACTCTGAAGAGCTTTTAAAGTTATATTGTTGAATAAAATATGATGGATAAGCTATGTGGGGCCAGGTTGTTCTGAATTTTTTTAATATCCAACAACTATGAAAGAGAGAGAAACAACATGTGTGGGAAAACAACGCTGCTCTGTACTGTGCCTGCATGCTTGCCACAAGTGGACTTCACATACAGTATACTGGAAAATGTGTGAAATGCCATTAGCGTTTTATTTATTAAGGCTGACTATTCTTTATTTCCGACCAAATGTTACCAAAAATGGTTATAGATTTCTGTCATTGTATTTGTCATAAAGGGTTTATAGTTTCAATGTATTGGCCGTGCAGTTGCTGCTTTCTTCAATTGTGTGTTCTGGCGCCTGGTGTGTAGGATTGAACCTGATTGAACAAGGGGGGGTAGAAAAAAAAACAAACATCCTTTCTTCTATAACAAAATAACTTGTCTGAGTTTATGTGTGAATGAATAAAAACATTTGTTGTTGCATGATCTACTAAATAATTCACTAAAAGTAGCTTGTCTCTACACTGTGCATGACATATTATGGTTCATGCCAGTTTGAAACAAAGTGGCAATCATCTTACTCTTCAACATTTCATAACGGTGAAGTTGGAGATGGTAATGTTAGCCAGAAGAACATTCCACAAAAGTTAATTTGGCTACATGGCTGTTTAGCCAAAGTTAAATGGCATGTTTTCATTATAAGGAAGTCACATTTTCTGTCAAATGTCAAGGATGGGGGTTGTTGCTGAGATAGTGAACAGCTGTGGCCCACCTGTCATTCCTCCAGTAACGTTAGCAGTTTGCGTGTGTTAGCATGCCGGCGTGAGCCAGCACCAGTCAGGATCACTTCAACGGCTGGGTGTCACAATTTTTTGGCGAGTAACTAACTCGAGTAGCCTACTCAAAACATCCCATCTAGCCACTCTCTCAAGTTTATCAATGGGGAAGTTTGTTGGGGGGTTAATTTGGCCATAGCTCCTTCCGTTCACTTCTGAAACCATGTAGAAGGATAATTCCAGAGGCTTCATACTCATTTAGCCTACTCTTCTTTCTTTTATTGAGCACATCCAGTTGTCTGAAGTGCATCAACATTCACTTGCAATAACCTGCGAGACTATGGCGAGATCTCACTCATTCACTGTTACCGTAAAACAGGAACATTACACATCTTTCTACACAATTTTAACCATCAGTCATTTGCATCCACTATTTCTATTGTTTGTAAAAGTAAAATGCTTTTCAAGTCCGCAATGACTATGGTGCACACTTTCCGAACATACTCTTCACATAAAACGCCACAGAGCAGTGTCTCACTCTATTGTAGTCCACTTCCACACACTCCTGTCAAGTGTGTGAGTGTTCTGGTGATGTGGGAGCAGCTGTCAGATGTGCGGCTGGATAAGAGGAGTTGGGTTGCATGCTGTGACAGCCTTATTGATGTCCATGCTGTGGACCCACTGCTCCCTGCCACGGCTCCATGGCATATTCTATGTTAGGACCATTGTGTGTGAGTGGCAGTAGTCGAGGCTCCCACAGGAGGCACAGTGGCATGCTGGGCACGCAATTTAAACCCCAGGATTTTGACAATGTGCAATCCTAAACAGCATGTTGCCAGTCTATAAAAAATAAAAAATAATTTTTTTTTTTTAATTCAAAGTGTAGCAGTTTACAGCTATACTAAGCAAGTTGTAAAACACATTGTTAAGCCTGGAATGTGTGTGCCATGTGATAGCTGTCATTTATGATGAAACACTTACAGTTTTTTTCTAATTATAAGATTTTATAGTCATTATATAACCATGAACAATCATTACATTCAAATAATAGTTTGCAGTGTCCCATGAACTCAAGTATACAGATGTTTTATCAGCCAGGAACTCAAACATGGACTGTTTGCCAGACCCTGGTCTCTCATAGCCAGACCTTCCTCCACAGCCCCACAGCAGAGGGTCTGGCTAGTCCACACCAGAGGAGGGATACCCAAACTGAGACCGATAGTACCCGACGGGCCGGGCCGGGTTTGGACAGATATTTAGAAACAATATCCGGGCTCGGGTCGGGCTCGGTCACATCATTGCAATAAGGTATTTGTTGTAAACTGGCGCTGTGGCTTCTTTAAGAGAGCTCAGTGTGTGTGTATGTGTGTGTGTGTGTGTATGTGTGGATAGTAGGCAGAAGAGAGATAAAGAAAGAGGAAGCCGACGTGTATATGCAATCTGAGCATTGTGGAATTAGTTTAAGTTATGTACACAAAGTGTGCGGTGTCAAAAATAAACCCCAGACTGAAAACCAACTTTGGCAAGTCATTTGCTTGCCAGAAACGGCATTTTAACCTCGACATTATTCATTTTATAACGTCAGCCCTGGAGGTAACGCGTCATCTGTCATCAGTTTGACAAAAAAATGAGATTTTAGGGTCAGTCTTGGACATAAATATCTTAATGCCAGTCGGGCTCGGTCGGGAAGCCGAAGAAGAAAATCTAACACTGGCTGCGTCCTAAATTCCATACTAACATGCTATTTAGTATAGGCTAAAACCGTATGTGAGCTTTTTTAGTATGTACGTATCTTAGTATAAAACCAAGAGTACGTTAATTGCATACTATTTCCAGTGAAATATTACATTATACAAACACTAGAAACTAAGGCGGTATAAGTATCCCCACAATGGAATGCAGTACAACAACATTCGAAACAGCAGGCAGACAACAACCAAAGCAGCTCTGTAACGTCAAAAATGCTTCAATGTACATTTCTACATACACACATCTGTGATTTTGTCACCTGCGACTGTTCATCTAGTTGTTGACCTTTCTCAGTAATTTAAAGTGCGCCCCCCCGTTTCCTCCTCAAAAGCTACAGACTCAGAAATGGCACATCCTAAGGAATGCTCATTGCAGGACTGGCTCTAGTGGCTGTAATTCTGCACCAAGGCTGAATTTTGGAAAAGAGACTTCCGATACAGTATTAGGGGACCACTAAGGGTTATATAAAAGAGACTTCCGATACAGTATTAGGGACCACTGAGGTTTATATAAAAGAGACTTCAGATACAGTATTAGGGGACCACTAAGGTCTATATAAAAGAGACTTCCGATACAGTATTAGG
>NC_048410.1:3527505-3567834 GCF_013103735.1 Etheostoma cragini
GATACAGTATTAGGGACCACTAAGGTCTATATAAAAGAGACTTCAGATACAGTATTAGAGGACCACTAAGGTCTATATGAAAGCATCCAAAGAGCACCATGTCTTGGGACCTTTAAGGCATCTAAATGATTGTCAGAAGACATAGTAAAGTATCCACACATACAGTAGTTGCTGTAATCAATTCAGAGGTAAATAAATCCCTTTATAGGTTAGGCTCCCTCCTGTAATTGTGACTGGTTAAACCCTGTGATCTTAGAAGCCATGAAACCTAAATGTTGAGTGAACGCGCAGCTCACTTTTAAGCTTGTTGTCATTGACCATTGGCCGAATGTAGCAATGTACAGTGCCTGAGCCTGAATTTACCTAGTCTACAGCTTTAAACCTTATCAGATTCCATTTGTGTTCTACAGCCTGAAAAATAGAGAGACTAGTCAGGATCCTGATAATCAGTTTACTGCATGAGGCTGGGTTTGGCACCTAAAGCAACCACAGCAAGGCTGGCAGGATGGCAGGGCAAACAACCATAAAAGCAGGGGTACATGAGATCACTGCCTGGCTCTGGAAATCAGATGAGCAGATGGAAAACTGAGAGGCACTGTTTGAGTCAAAAAGCCAATTGTAGTCTGTCAGTTCTGGGTCTTCCAGCTAGCAGTCCAAACATCTGAAGCCCTATAGGATTTAAACACATGGCTCCATTGTCTGTCAAAATAATGCAAGCATAGCAAGTTTATATTTGTTTAAACTCTGAAATGTGTGTGAGCTATTCTGTACTGCTGCCCCCCCCACCATGCAACATAAGAGGAGATCTGAATAAAATAAAAATCTAAACTGTCATGTTGTCTTCCCGTCAACAATCAACCTTTTTTTGGTCTCCCCCCCAGATCAGAGGATGGTGAATGGATCCCCAGACTGGTTTATGTCCAAATTAAGTCAGGATACTGTTTAGAAACCATTTCAAAAATCTATTCAAATGCTAAAAAATGAAATAAAACAATGTTCAATGAAATTAATCATTCATTTTACATGTGAAGCACATCATATGCATCTATCTTTGGGTTGGTTAAAAGAAACCCATATTTCTGATATCAAAAAACATCTGACTCGCGGGCAACATAATGGTTAAAGCTGTAGGTTTGAACTTCCTGTTGGTATATGAAGATTCGGGGGCCTGGCACAACGTCCCGCATAGCTTTACCTGGAGAAGATGTTAATAAGCTCAACCTCAACCAGCTACATTACAGTGCTGAATTGATGCTAATACATCATAATACTCCAATAATATAATGTGTATTCAACACTCTTAAAGGCCCAGTTCTGCATAATTAGCCCTATTGCCTTTGATGCATGAGTACATTTTGCTCATATGTCTTCTGTACTTACACTAAAGTATTTAAAAACTATAAATCTTTCTCTTGTAGTGCAGTATTTTAATACTGTCTTTTACAATTTATTACGTATAGGGCTCTGGAATTATCACTGGATATCATTTTTAAGTTTCATGGATACAAACATATCTATAATTAGTGTATGTGCTTCATCCACAAAGAACATGAACAGTCCAAATTTAAGAATAATGTATAATAATGAATAAATAAATGTTATAAAATTGAATAAGACACCCCCAAATTACCCATCAAAATCACCTCAAAGAGCGTTGTGTGGAATCAATCATGTTATTTTGGGTAATTAAAAAGAAAATTGATATAGGGAAACAGGTCAATTTGACCCGAGGACAACATGAGGGTTAATAACTGTTTTTAACCCTTGTGTTGTCTTCCCGTCAACATGCAATTTGCTGTCCTCTTAAATGTCTTAGGTATTTTTTTAGATGCTTTTTTAAGGTTTCTGCTGTTATTTTTTCCCCATTAGATTCACCACTAACCGATGAAGTTATTACAGCTAGTTCTACACTAAATTCATTGTTTATAAACCTCATTCATATTTAAATATACCTCATTTTTTAGTGAAAATAAAGAAATATGAAATGACAAAATTATTTAAACAAATAGTTACGATTGAGTGGATAATCACAGCCTGTCAAAGTTGAGTCTACTATTTAGAAACCATTTCATTGTTTTCCTCAATAAATATTCAGTGTAATAAAACACCCAATAATCTATGTTAGAGATGTGATCCTTCATTTTCTTTACAAAGAGCATTATATAAACCCTTCTGTGTTAATTTGGGGTAATTTGCTTGAAAGAAACCCCAATTTCTGATGTAGAAACTTTAAAAACGGATCAAATTTGACCAGAGGACAAGAAAAGTTTGTTTTTTAATCATGTTGGTTGCTAACATTTTATGACTCTTGTCTTTTATTGTGATTTTGTTCTATGAAGCACATCGGGCTGCATGCTGCATTAAAACTAAATGTACATGAGCAGGATCAAAATAAAGCCTTTCCTCTTGCGTCCGCCATATCAGCAACAAGGTAAGCAGACGTTAGGAAGAACGGGACAAGATGGTGGGATATAGAAAGGGAAAAAAAGAAAGTGAAAGCTTTCGGAGTTCATGTTTATTCTGCTTTAAATGTAGGCTACGTGTGCGGTAACAACCATAGACAGTTAAAGGCAACGTAAAGGACGGAGCTCGAGCACTTTCTACGTACAGTGCGTATTCTACGTAGCGGCGGCGGAGCAGGGCGTAATAAGGATCTGTCAAAGCAACGCTGTGAAGAAACGACATCTTCTTTCTGTTAGCTGCCTACTTACAAAAACCCCGAAGCTAAATCCGGTCAAAAGGACCAAAAACTGAACGTCTCCATTAACAGAAAGAGGTTCTGTAGTTCCAGGAGGTGTCGGCGGTGACCAGCGTTATTCCCCATACACAGTGGCAGGTGAGTCTCATCGGCTGTTGCTAGTTTCTGTCCTTTGAAACAGTCCACACAGAAGCTAACGTTAGCTAAAATGAGCTGGGACAAATCATTATAGACCTGCACATAGCCTACACATGTTTGGAGGCTGTGTGTGTCCATTCACACGTTTCCTTGTTTCGTTGCGTCTCTGAAAATGCATTTCTGGTAGTGCGCATGCGCGAGCAATTACTTTCTTTGCTTGTGCAGTAACATTTAACGTTGAAAGAATGTTATTTTTTTTTACAAACATTGAGATTTTTAAACGGAATTATTCGTGTTTTAAGAGTTACAGTTAGTAGTTCCAGGTGAAGGAATGTCACTGTCCATTGGTCCATCTTTATCTCCCCCCCCCTCCACAGATGAAAGTTGCAATGCCTGAAAAACATGTCTCACAAAGAAGAGAATGAAGGGAAGAGGAGGTGAGCAATACAAACTAGCATGACCGGTCCAAGAATGCTTATTAAATGGTAACGTTGGTATTTTTCAAACTTGACCCTATTTTCCTAATGTGTTGGTGTCCTAATGTGTAAGTGGCTAATGTTAACTAATGACTTGGTCTAGTATGAAGCATGTGTACTGAGTATACTCCTATAAGGATCCGAAATCTGGCCTACATAATCACCCCCCAAGAGAGTAGAATCAGTGCTTTCTACACAAGAAAGTGCAGTTTATTATTGGAAAGACCTGGGTGGACAAAATGATGAAGGAAGAACTGTTTACTATCACAAACTCAGAACCCCTCAAGGCTGACATTTTAAGGCTGAAATGTAATCACCTGAGATGGGCAGGCCATGTTAGCAGAGTAACCCGATCTCGCTTACCCCGCTCAGTACTACATGGAGTATTGGTGGAGGGAACTTGGCATACGGGTAGACCTAAACTGCGCTTCAAGGATGTGTAAAAGAGAGATCTCATAGACTTTGATATAGGGTAAGTATCAATCAATATCAATATTATATTGATATTGGGACATGCCACTAGATATCGTCTTAGATTTGGGATAACGCGATATGACAATTGTTGTCTCTTACTGGTTTTAAAGGCTGCATTACAGTAAAATGATGTCCTTTTCTGAACTTACCAGACTGTTGTAGCTGTTCTATTATTTGCCTTTCCCCACTTAGACATTATGTTCACATTACTGATGATTATCTAAAGTATCAAAGTGTGAATATATTTTGTTAAAGCACCAATTGTCAACCCTAGAATATCGCTGCAATATCAATATCAAAGTATTTAGTCAAGAATATCATATCTGATTTTCCCCCTATCGCCCAGCCCTACTTCGTGACCAATGAAGAACAAGCTTCTACCACGGAAGAGCTAACAAGAATTAAAATGTGAAAAAAGCGCCACGCATTGTCAGTCATGACAGAAGCATGCCAAATCAATGCATCATCAATTTGCGTCCACTAATAGTGCAGTTTTTGCCACGGTCTGGCTCAGTTTATTGTTCTAAGTCTCTGACAACATTGTGTCATCTACCCCTACAGAGATAGACCTTTTTGTTAAAGAGTAAAATCCTATATGACACAGCTCAGAAATGACCATAGCCAAACTCACCAAACTCCATTTTAATTAAATAGTACTCATAGCGTGCATAGAGCCAGCATATTTCCACATGTTAATGGATGATATAAGGGTTCATTTCAACCAAACTAGAGTGTTGATTATTGGAACAATGGAAAGACCGATCAATACGGCTTTTGTTTCTGTCGACTTTGAATGAAGTGTGTTTTTTACCATCATAAAATTATTATTTTTATATATATATATATATATTTGTTTTATTTAAATGGAGCTATGTAGCAATTTTTGGGCTGTTTCATGTTAAACAAAAAGGATCTCACTCTTTTAACAAAAAGGCCTATCCCTGTAGGGATCCTTTCCATAATGTTACCAGACACTTGGAATAACAATGTGAGCATGTCAGTGGCAAAACGAGCACTTTTTGTGCACAGAAAATCATTGTAGCTTTGTTCATAGTGGACTAATTTCATTTTCTTTTACACATTTTAATTGTTGTTACCAACAGCCGCAAAAACATAGGAAAATAGGGTACAGGTTGAAAAAAAAAAAAGTTACACTTGAAGCCAATGGGGAAAGGCAATGCAGCAGTGTTGTATTAAACACCTTTTTGTTCTTTCTATTTTCAGTTCTCACCACACTGAATTGTACACCAGCATCCCTCGAACATGTCTTCCCATTGTCTACCACCCAGACTACAACATCACCTTCATGGGCCTTGAAAAGCTCCATCCATTTGATGCAGGGAAGTGGGGGAAAGTCATTCACTTCTTGAAAGGTAAGAGAATGAGAAACACACACAGATGGGAAGAGTTGATCAAAGGAGCAAAGAGACATAGAGAACAAGGAGGAGAGAGTGCAGAGGTGAGATGTAGTTGTAGATGTAGCGAGGGGAAAGGCAAAGCAATGGAGCACAGACAATTAGAGAAAACTCCCCGGGGGAGTCTGTGCAGCTACAGAAGATGAGGCCCAGCACGGGTTACAAGGCCGAGGGAGAACCGTCGCTGGCTAAATGGCACGACTTGATACAAAGTTCTTGCCAAAAATGAATCGTGCACCATGGATTGACTTTGCTATCAAAAAGTGTCGTACACCGCTTAATGAATTCATACAAACATTCAGAAGAGTGCAAATTAAAAACCCTGAGCTTCTGCTGAAAGAGGAAAAACCTTGGACTTTTTTTTGTATTCACCTTTGCAATAACCGAGAGAAAAAGTGGCTGCTTTTGCATATTAAACAAGTATATGTAGAAAAGCATCCAAAGGAACCTGTTGTGCGATGGATTTTAATGACCCATCTGTTTTAGATTCAAACTCAGAGGCTGATTGGTTTTTGTTTTGAAACAGAAGTGTGTAACAACCTTTCTGTGTCGTCCAAGAAAAAACTGCAGCAGCTAATGTTAATAAAAAAATAAGCTAAATGTAATTTAAAAAATGTAATAAAGGACTATTATGCGACCCTTAAACTAAAAACCATACCTGTTTTTTGTGTTAAAAATCAAGCCAATTTGACATAGTGGCCAAACAGTATGGAGGATTTGCAGCTTCCGTGGCCGTCACGTGATCACAGGTCCCAAAAAGACTTTTCCCTGTAGACTTACATGGCAAAAGAGACCTCTGTAAATCAATGGAGACATTTTTTTGAGGGTCACAACCCTTGCATATGTCTCCTTTCATATCACAATTTGATTAATCGGTCCGATAACATTTGGAAAGTCCAGAAGCGCTGCACGATTAAATCGGTTAATTACCATTCAAGTTAGCGGAGTGCTAAACCGGAAGTAGATGGCTCTGCTGCGGGGGGTCTCTAGCACGCCTGCTGTCTGTGCCCAATAATGCGGAATTCGCGCCAAACCTTCTGGGTATTTTATATGAGGAAGTTGAACCTCTTTGGCTTCATGCTTACCTGAGCAACTCTCAGAAGAATGAACGGGGTTTCGCCTACAACGCTGTATCCATATTTTAGAGAGAAAACAGATTTGCCGACACGGTTCATTTGAGACGATTTGAGGCCCATATACGTGATATGAAAACAACGGTGAATCAGACCCGTCGAAAGCATACTGTAAACCTCAGTGACTGCCTATTGACATTGACTGATACGCTGCCCTCTGTTGGACAGAACATATACAACTAAATTTTGATATCAATATAGGTCTCACTGACGGCTTTTAATGGTTAAAATATTATTTAAAAAATTAAAATATGATTTTTGGGCAAAAGTCAAAGCCCTACTTCATGACAACACTGCAACCAGAGATTGAAAATCTTCACCGTGGCAGGAGTTTTTAAAAACACTTTGGTTTTAGTGGCCTGATACTGCGTTTGTGGACAAACGGCCAAACTGCATAGAAAAAGCTGCGGTTTTGAAAATACCTGTGTTTGTGTGGACAGGGCCTTAGCTTATTGAATTGATATCACAATCCCAAGTCTTTCATGTAACAACGGCATCATATTATTAGTCGCAAGCCTATTTGACTTATTTGACTAATCGAACAATGCCTTTGTCTCAGAGGAGCACTTCATCACTGACGGAAACATTGTGGAAGCCCGTGAAGCTACTGAAGAGGATCTGCTGGTGGTTCACACCAAACGCTACCTCAACAGATTAAAGGTTGCTCCCCCCCCTCCTCCCCCTTCCCTCACCACTTCCTACCTTTAGTGCATTATCTCTCTCATCTCTCATTATGACGGCATGCCACATTCACTACAGTTCTTCATCTCTGCACTTCTTTCTGTACATCTATCTGTTTTACACGCATCGCTCAGTAGTACTGAGAAGGTAAGGGGTCCATCAGGATTTTAATTGGATTTGATATTTAAATTATAGTCTCCCATTGCTAGACCTAGGAGGAAAACCTGCTCTGGTTTATTGGCATTACTTTAAATCAATCACAATCTGGGATTTCACTCTGATTTTCTCTAAATGTTTCCTCTATTTGACATTTTCCTTCTCGTGTTGCAATGCAAGGAGGTGACATAACTAGTCCTCCTTCTAATCAATCATGTCAGGCATATATTCAGAACAAAGCACCTCTCCGACTCCTTTGAGTCAATAACAGTTTTTGTGCGTTCAGTCTTCTCCGCCCTAGGAGTTGATTAATATGCTCATTTGATTTCCCCTCCAGGGGGGATTTGGGAGGTTGCAGTTCACTTGTTTGTCGTTGGTATAGAAATACTGAGATGTGGTTGTAAATCTCTCTTAAAGGAGTGTCTACTTCGGGAAAACTAAAGCTGATATCAGTAATATCAGTAATATCAGCAGTAATTCCTTAGGTGTAGATTTTTTGGGGATGCAGGGGATTGTGTCCCACCGGACCTCCCAAATATTTAGAATAGATAAATTTGTCCTCCTCACTAAATAATAAGGACAAGCCGCTCCCAAAAAGAGGGAAAAGGAACTTCCAAGGGGGCTTGTTTCCAAATGATATCAGACACCCCTATAGTGGACCACACCAGCTTAAACCAGCAGCACCTGTTTGTATTAGAGTGACAAAAAAAGTCCCTCCGTCTCTTTTTTTTTCTCTCTTTCTCTGTGATATGACGCTGCCTTTAAAAGGTCCCACGACATGGTGCTCTTGGATGCTTTTATATAGACCTTAGTGGTCCCCTAATACCATATCTGAAGTCTTTTTTTTTTCAAAATACAGCCTTGGTGCAAAATTAAAGCCACTAGAGCCAGTCCAACAATGAGATTTCCTTGGGATGTGCTGTTTCTGAGTCTGTAGCTTTTGAGGAGGGGGGCGGGGGCAAGGTGGAGGCTGGGGTGTGTGGCCTTGACCAACTGACAGTTTGCTGGTCTGAAAGCCATGATGTCTTTCTCTCATGGATGGGCCAAATGCTCTGGTCAGGCAAAGCCGAGAAAGGGGAGGTAACCTTGCCCCTTATGACCTCATAAGGTGTAAGTTCCAGATTGGCCCACCTGAGCTTTCATTTCCTCAAAGGCAGAGCAGGATAACCAGGGCTCGATTTACACCTACTGCCATTTCTAGCCACTGTGTGATCATAGACAGGCTGGGGGAACTCTTAATAATGTTTAAAAAACTCATAAAGTGAATATGTCTTGCCTTTGGACCTTTAAATGCGGTCGAGATGTACAAACAATCTGGCGTAAAACAATAATTGTGTCTAATGGTGCTACAGAAGTTGTTGCAAAAACATTTTACCAGAATGCAGGAAACAAAGTATTTGACGCTCAGACTTTTCGGGGGGAGTCCCCAGAACAACCGTTCCTCCCCCGTCCCTGATTATAATGTCTCCCACCAATGTTGATACAAAGCCTTCGCCCTTGAGTAGTTCTATCATCTTCAAAGACTTTGTATTTCTCTCTCCCCTCTCCTGCATGCACAACCAAATCTTGGAGGGCTCAAGAGAGGTACCTCAGTACTCTGCTGTGAATTTGCATTCTTCTCTTTCTGTCCTTTTTTTTATTCATGTGAGAGTTGAGAGCGAGACTCTCTTTATTCAGCTTCTCTACACCTTTTATATCCAAACCCTGATGGACACACATTGAAACACAATGTGTTTTTACCTCCTTTTTTTGGGCTCTCCGTTGCTTTGTTGCAGCGTTTGCAACTGCATGCCGACCCGTTCCCAGTGAACTGATTGCCTGGGGGTGGGGTTATGTAGCTTACTATGAAATGTCATTCAGTCAGCATGTCTGTTCCTCTGATATTATCCTATGATATGCTTCTTTTTGGATGCTTTCATATAGGCCTTAGTCGTCCCCTAATACTGTATCTGAGGTCTCTTTCCCAAAATTCAGCCTTGGTGTAGAATTACAGCCACTAGAGCCAGTCCCACAATAAGCTTTCCTTGGTATGTGCCATTTCTGTGTCTGTTGCTTTAAAGGATATTGAGGAGGAGGGAGGTTGAGGTTGTGGCCATGACCAACTGCCACTTTGCTTGTTTGAAAGCCAAGATGTCTCTCTCTCATGGCTGGGCCAAATTCTCTGGGTGGGCAAAGCAGAGAAAGGGAGGTAACCTTTCCCCTTATGACTTCATAAGGGGCAAGATTCCAGATTGGCCCACCTGAGCATTCATTTTCTCAAAGGCAGAGCAGGAGACCCAGGGCTCGGTTTACACCTATCACCATTTCTAGCCACTGGGGGATCATGGACAGACTGGGGGAACTCATATTATTGTTGAAAACTCAAAGTGACACGGGACCTTTAAGAACATAAAGGACTGATAAAGAGCAACTCAGCTGTCAACTGAGGTCCATCTGTGGT
This sequence comes from Etheostoma cragini, assembly GCF_013103735.1. Classification (NCBI taxonomy): domain Eukaryota; kingdom Metazoa; phylum Chordata; class Actinopteri; order Perciformes; family Percidae; genus Etheostoma; species Etheostoma cragini. The sequence goes on from NC_048410.1 coordinate 3,537,117, forward strand.
TTTGTTATAGTTTAGTCATAGCACAGAAAAAAGGATAGAAGAAGAAGAAAAGGTACTGTGACTAATTGTGTTCTTTTTCACTTTAGTGGTCTCTGGTGGTGGCAACGATCACAGAGATCCCACCCCTCCTGTTTCTGCCTAATTTCCTGGTGCAGCGGAAAGTGTTGAGGCCTTTGCGGACACAGACTGGAGGAACAATAATGGTAGATATCTGTGAGCCTCATTTCCTCTCCGTGTCTCTTCATGTTTGTATCTGGTAATATTAACATATCTTACCCGTCTTCTGACTATTCAGAGCAAGTCTATGTCTCTATGTCACATACAGTATAGATGATGTTCTGTAATAAAGCACTTTAGAAATACAAGCTCTGCAGTAGTCCTGCACAATTTGGGGAAAAGTATGAATCACAATTCTTTTTTTGTTGTTCCTTAGAATTGATATTATGATTTGCTGCCACGATTTATTTGACCATTACAAAACAAATCAAATTGGCAGTACGAAACATAGATTTAATTTTGGCACCTTTAGCACATTGCTCATCACCACAAGCCTGTAGACATAGAGGACTATTTTTAAAACTCACAAAAGAAAGTAGTAGCGTTTGTGATGCAGTCGGCTCGTAAAATTGAATAAAAATAAAAATCATAAAAAACTCAAAGTTAACTAAAAATTAAATTGTGAACAGGGTGAATGGAGATCGCGATTAATCGTGCAGGACCTCCTCTGCAGGTGCATCACAGCCTGCTTGGGCATTTCCACTAAACCGCCTTTAAAGCTTTGGTGTGAAACTTTTTAATATTAATGAAAGTCCGTTACCAAGACCAGAGGCCTGTACTACGAAACAGGATTTGGCATTAGGTAACTTCAGGCTCCACCCAGGATTGTTACTGGGTTTTATTGCCATGGTAACTTATGCTGAACTCTTAACCTTGTTGGGAGCAGGTTATGTTGGAGATTAGAGATCGATTGATAATGGCGTCACCGTTCCTAGAAGAGCCGCTGGAGCGAGAGAAAATTTATATATTGAAAATTATATTATACCTAGCATCCTGCCTAAGGCCTTTTTTTACCCAAAGAGATGCATTCTTGGAGTAATGGTTAATGGAGTTGTGGGGATGCGGCTGTAGTAAAAAATGCCTGGTGCTCTCACTGCTTACATTGAGCGCTTGTTTTTTCCCCCATACTGAGAGGAGTGTTAGAGCCATGACCAGAGTGGTCATTAGACTGCTAATACTCATCCATCCTTGTTGTTCCTTAACACACAGTCCCACCTAGCTCATATGTCTTTCCCTCAGGTGTCCTACACGCTTAGCTCCTGAAATATATGGGCCCTTTTTCACCTCGAGAGACAAATCTTGACCTGTCTTTAAAAGTAGATGCTGCCACGTACATATAGAAGCACTAGTGAAGAAAATGTACCGTCTCTGTTATTTATGATTTATCTGATTACATTTTGCTCATCAATCCTTGAACACTGTAGCGGTTTGAAAGTAACTACATTCTCAAGAATGTCATTTTATTTGTAAAGTGTAGTAGATAAGCCCTCGCCCTCGACATCTAGGTATTTTTGGCATACTTTAGATTTTTTATTTTGCTACAAAATGTGCTACATTTTGCCAAAATCTGTATGTACTGCTAAGACTGGTGTTTTGAAAAAGGTCTCAGTTTAAAATCCATGCTTGTTCCTCTTATGGAGCCATTTTTCAGCACAGGTGTTTATAATGATATATTAATAATGCCTTAGAGGGCAGATTTACAAATGAGGGGAAAAAGAGAAGCTGTGGTGACACCAACAGAATTTGAAGTGTTTTTTTCCAGATCTGTGCCCTGCGGTGAAAAGCAGCATCTGAATGCATCACCTTGAAATATTTTTCAAGGAGATAGTTTTTTTTCCCCCGCTTTCTTCTGTTCTTAAATAAACACATCATTTCTGGTGACTGCAAAATACCCTTAATAATTGGAGCTGCATTTTGTGGTTTACTTGGACAAGGTCATTTTCTTTTATAACTTGATTTTCTGTTTCACTCAAAAAGGCCTTTTTTTTTTTTTTTAATGAATCTTTCAATGTTGGTTTTGGAATATAACTTAAATATTTTGTCTTTTCCACAGGCAGGAAAACTAGCTGTCGACCGAGGATGGGCTATAAACGTAGGTAAGTGAGTATCTCGTACTTGTCACGAGTTCAGCAGCATGACCCAAATGCAAGACTCTTTTAGGCAAATGTGCAGAACAAACACTTTATTTTGACTCTGCAACTTAGAAACTCACAACTACAAACCAACAGGACTCTCACAGGAACAAACTGAGAAATGAACAAACCAGAGACAAAGGAACAGGAGTGTAGAAATACACAGACCAGTCAACAGAAAGACAGGGGTTACAACGAGACTGTAACGAGGAACAGGTGAGAGCGGGAATGGAAATAAACTAACAACACAATAGGGAACAGGTGGGAGCAGAACCTGAGAGAAACTCAAGAGACAGGAAGTGCAGACCATATAAGGGGATGGGCGGAGACAAAGACACATGACAGGTGACCACAGAGCACTTGGAAAACAGCAAAAAGGACAAAACACAACACGATACACAAAATGGCCACAAGAGTGGCACAAAGGCAGTCTGACACAGCAGGATCCTGACAGTACTGACAACCAATCCCTCTGCATACAGCTCCAATGTGTAAGAGGGCGTTACCAGTTACTGTAGAGTTAGGGATAGTTCAAAAATGTTCTGATACTGGTACCAGTAGCAATACCCTGACTTCGACACTGGTTCCTTAACTTTTGTGGATACCAGTTTCATAAAACAAAAAGAAAGACACATTACGGCTCAAATCTTTTTATTTATACATTTTTCTCTGTGCGAGTTTCTTTCCCCTGTGTGTCTCTACAACGTCTAACGTTAAACAGCCAGTCACAGACCTTATTAGATTTTGCTAGAAGAATGCTCAAAGCCATCCTTCTCCTCTATGCGTTCGCTCTCTCTCTCTCTCTCTCTCTCTCTCTCTCTCTCTCTCTCTCTCTCTCTCTCTCTCTGTGTGTGTGTTTGGCAGTCATCCAACAACAACAACCCCTACCACCTCCATCTAGAAGTCAAGACAGCCAACATCACCGCAAACCTGGCTGTTTTACTTTTAAATATGTTTATTTTGGTAAAATATCCGGCTGCACTGTGGTCTTCCTGTATGTAATCACCTGCCCGGCTAGACACATAAGTTTGCGTATTGGATAAAAAAATAGAGGAGACTCTGAAACTATTGCTGGAACATACGAGCATTCACTGAAACTATCCGCCCGGTGTGGCCCAACCGATTGGATAACTGGGGCGCAAAAAAAAAAAAAAAAAAAGCAATACGCTGTTACACGGGCGTTGAATGTCAAGCATTTTTTAAAACTTGATACTTAAGAGGCAATTTGGTCGTTCAGAAGTATCGAATTCAGGTCGCAGCCCTGAGTTACTGTCGGTGTCCAACCCTACACAGTACGTTAATATTAGGACTGTAACAGCACACACAATTCTTGGGTCGTATGTACCTTGGTTTTGGGGCCATAGATGGGTATGTATCCCTAAGACACGGAAAACAGACAAAATGAAAAAGGAGGCCTCTGCATGCACTGTGATAATAATAATAATAATATATTTTATTTAATGGTGCCTTTCATTGCACTCAAGGTACGTCACATTTGTTCACTATAGAAACATACAGTAGGCAACAAAGCACCCGCAATAAAACCTCAATGAAATCAACAATAAAATATAAATAGGCAACTCAACTCGGCAATGAGAAATAAAATAGGATGCAGGCTTTATAAAAGACTTATAAAAGATGTTTTTGGAGGCCAGGCAATAAATTGTAATCATATCTTTCGCTGTTGCCTTACTTGGCTGTGTTTATATTCCATGGTACACTGTAGTGTAATGAACATGAGCATAGCAGGGCAGAGGGGAGTATAACTTTTAACCTGAATGAATGGTTATCATCCCAATTTGTTTAAAATGATCTCCCCCCCCCCATCCCTGTACTGTACATTGCTGCACTTCAAGCTTTTTAGTAGCAATTGAACAGTCCTATTCAGGTGTCTATACATCCATCGTTGTGCCACAGGGGAACAGCCGCCATTTTTATGAGCTGCAATAGACTCAATAAGAGCCTAGGACCAATTACGTTTTTTTAAAGTAATAGCCCTTCTCGGCTTGTCTAATGGCCCTGACGTTGAGCCAGTGGATGTTCTGTTTCCCAGGAGGAGGCTTCCACCACTGCTCCAGCGACAAGGGAGGAGGCTTTTGTGCCTTTGCCGACATCACTCTGGCCATCAAGGTAGGACTAGTCTGGATCAACAACAGTACATTTCCATATAATAAGAATGATAATTGCCTCACATTCGGCGCCGCCGGATGTCCCGCCGGATGTCCCTTGCCTTCCGCTCTCTGTGGGTTGCCGTTCTCAAACTCTGTTCCCTTCTGAAAACAACAATCTTCCAGAAAGTTTGGATCGTGCAATAAGGCAGGCCTGCTTGGTTCTTTTGGGAATGATTGTTAAGATTTACAAAGAATGTGTTTACGACATTTACTCTCTAATTGGGACGTTTTGGGACCGATTGGCAGGGATTTGCCGGTAAGATCAAATTACATTTAACCATAAATCAGCTAATCGATAGCTCATTACTGTTTTGTGTTAACAGTTAACTTCATTTAATATTGTATGTGCCGTTTTCCTTTGCGGGGTTTAAATATTCCACCAACACAAGTTCCTTCCTGAGACTATTTTGCAGTGCCACCACCGCGCCCGGAGTTTAGCACCGCCCAAGACGATTGTGATTGGTTTAAAGAAATACAAACAACCCTGAGAACTCCTTTTTTCCCTCCTATCCCAGAATGTATTTGTGGTGTTGCCAGACCTTTTTTTTTATTTAAGTGAAAACACACAAGTGAGCGGGTCAAAGTTTAAGATGAATCATGGACAACACCCAAAAACAAGCTATTTTAAAGTTCACAGCGTTAGCATGGTTAGCATTGCTAGGTCTCTTTCCTGATTTACAGGCCCTAAAGCATCCCCTGCTTTATTGTCTACTTTAAAGAAATGAGACCACAATTTACTAAATAAACATTGTGCTGTATTGAAGAAGACTTGAAACTAGCGATTGAGACCACAAAACTCATTGTGAAAATGTTCACTGAGGTAATAAATCAAATGAGAAGTAAGGTTATTTACTCATAGAGCTTTATAGAAACAGACTTCTTTTTGGAGCAAGTGAAGGCGCTCCCTGCTGGAAGTTAGCTTTAAGGCCCTTCCGCATTGGCTTCAATTTTCAGGGCTGGATGCTTTGTCCATTATTTTTACAGTCTGTCTGGATCACAACGTACATGAAAGAATGGAAACACAGCTACTGTGGGGTAGATTGCAATGGTGGTGGCTCACAGCCCAGCAATGTTCTTGAGGGCTTTGTCTCTCTTAAACTGAAATTCCCACAATGGCTGCTCTTCAGCAAACATTAGATAGACTATGCAGATGGTTGAGTACCAAAAAAGAAAGGAGTGAAGGGTTTATGTGCAGCTATTGAACAGGTTCCATTCTGTCAACATCTTCGAACCAAAACATAAGTATGAGCTTAACCCGGTTATTGTGGACATTTCTGTCCTTCAGCTCAATTGTTATTCAATATCAAAAGCATGACTTTTACTTTGAAATTCCATAGAAAGAGAATGATCTGAGAATGTGTCATCTTCAGAGAGAGAGAGCAAACATTTTCCCATTCATTTCTCAGTTTCTGTTTGAGAGAGTGGAAGGCGTCTCCAGGGCTACCATCATCGATCTGGATGCTCATCAGGTGAGTCGATATCATTACCTCTCTGTGTGTCAATGTGTGTCGCTTTTACCACCCCACCAATCAATGAGGCTCCCTGCGGGGCCAAATTGGCCCTTACTGTCATATTCAGTGGAATGTATCTGAAAAGATCTCTACTGGCAAACAGCTTTAGATAATATTGGACTATCACTGGGTTTTCTGCAGAAATGTCAGCTACTTGTATCCTTGGGCTTGTTACCTCTGTGATGTGTGGGTTGTGTGAAACATTGTTCAAACACACACACACATCACATTGTCTGCTTTTGTAGAAAACAATTTTGAAAGCCATTACTGCCATAAATGCCATTTACTTTGGCAAAGCCAAAAGAAATAAGTAAAATCTTGATTGTTATCAAAGAAAATCAGATCTACATTTGATTCCGTCTGAACTAGAAGTATAAGAAAGTGTCTCAGCCTTTTTGCTCCCACTTAAATGTCCTTTCCTTCACTTGAAATAAGTTATCTGGGCTCTTTTTTCCCACAAGGAAACCAGGCGATCCAAGGAGGGTTACATTTTGACATCACGGAAGGCTTGTATCATGTGGACGCGCCAACAGTTTTTTTGTGAATAGAACATTCTCACGGGGGACAGAAACTATGCACTATAGCTTTAATATGTTACAGTTTGCACTTTAAAGATCTGAGCTGCTTTCAGTTTTTTGCTATTATGTTTGTAATCGTAATTAAATAATTTATATAGAGAGATTTGTCTCTATAAACGCACGTGGTGAACAGATTGACAGTCTGTGTGTAAATGTGTAGTCTGTGTGTGCGTATCTCTTTGTTCAATCAACACGAAGCAGCTAAACAGAAACTCCAATTTTCACAGGTCCACTGGCTGACAGCTTGCATCCCCATTATCTTGGAGAGGACCAAGATAATAGCTCAAATAATAGCATGTCACTGTGTATTACTATATTAGACATTAAATTGAATATAAAACAGGATTTTCCCTACCATTATAAGACTTATAGGAAACAGCACCAAAGCTGAATGAATGTAAAATCCATTTGAGCATCAAAACTAATGGAATGTTATTATGGTTGGTTCCCAGTTGACGTCTTTAGCAAGTGTTGTCTTTAAGCCTTTGAAGTATTATTTATGTATTATATCCTCTCGCTTTTCCCATGTTCAGACATGGTAATAATAATTGTCCGTGATGATGATGCTGATGAAGTTGAAGCATTTTTTTAAGATATGTGCACTAAGTCTTTGGTGTTGTTTATTTCACACGTCATCATTGTATTTTTAAACCCAATTTCAGGAGGTACAATGATCATATGCAACCCGCGTGAAATGGGGAACATCCAAATAAGCTACTAAAAGCTTCCACAAACCTAGGGAAAACACTGTAAAGTTGGATAAAATCATAGGGGTTAAATATTTTAATGGTGAAGCAAAGTCTGTAGACAGTTACTGCTTCAGCATGCAGTTCGCCAGGAAATAATTACAGCAGTAAAGTCCAGGAAAATCACTTTTAAACAAATGAGATGTTTTTAATTTGTGAGGTTTCTAAGGTGCTGGCAGACGTATTTTTGAACTTTGGGCCGAGGAAGGCAAGCGGTTTCCTTATGCCTCCAGTTTTTTTATGCCAAGCTAATCACCTCCTGGATCCAGTTTTTAACCTTTTCAACCGGATATTCTCAAGGCGATGGAGGTTTAAGCCGTCCATTCCTTCGTGTATGATGGGGAACGTGAACTCACTGGCTAACAAGACTGTTCAAAGTTCAAAGACAGTGTTGAAAAAGTGCAATCCACATGTAAATCCACAATTACATTATTTTCCAAAATTGCTACTCGAAACGCCATTCAAGTGACAGCCGTGGTTGCGTTAGATGCTAACTTGTAGCCAGCAGTGAACAAACTTTGTTTTGTAGCTCTCTGTAGCTAAAACCGAGAGCTCAACACACAGGGTGAAAAGAAGAGCTGCAGCAATGGGCAGTGTAACAAAATATGGTGTTTAAAAAAAAAAATTAAACCATGCGACCTCTAAATACAATTATAAACCTGAAAATGGGCATTATATGAGGTCTTTACTAAAAGGTGATGGTTCTGCTCTGTTGTAGGGAAATGGACACGAGCGCGATTTCTTGGACGACAGACGAGTGTTCATCATGGATGTGTATAATCGCTACATATATCCTGGGGACGAATATGCCAAAAGTGAGTTGATAGCACCGCAAGGCTACAATTAGAGTTGTTCTGATACCAATAGCAGTATCGCACATCCCTCCGATACTGCCTTGGAAGCTGGTATCGGCGAGTATGCAACAAAACTATGCACTAAGCTGAAACCAAGTAATTTGAAGGCCTGAAAGAAATGACAAAGTAATTTATTGATGTTCTTTTTTTCCGTTATGACTGGCTGTCAAACTAGACAGTTAATGAATATATATATATATATGTGTGTGTGTGTACATGTATGTGTTTTCTTTTGCACTGCTACTGGATCAATACTCTGTATTGGGTGATGTGAAAGTTCATGAATTGGAATTTGTATTGGGAAGGAAAAAATGGGCTTGGAACATCTAATGTTATAATAGTTTTAAATTTACAATTAGTTTTTATTGTATTGTAGTTTTGACTTTCGGATTTCATTTCACGCTATGAGGTTTTTAAACATTATTATGAGTTCCCCCAGCCTGTCTATGGTCCCCCCAGCGGGTAGAAATGGTGATAGGGTATCCTGCTCTGCCTTTGACAAAAATGAAAGCTCAGATGGGCCGATCAGAAATCTTGCTCCTTATGAGGTCATAAGAGGAAATGTTACCTCCCCTTTCTCTGCTTTTCCCGCCCAGAGAATTTGGCCCGTCCATGAGGAAGAGACATCATGGCTTTCAAACAAGCAAAGTGGCAGTTGGTCGAGGCCACAGTTTTTGAGTTTCAGTTACAATAAATATTTTCACTGCTTATTTTCATTTTAGTTTTCACTTTAGTTTACTATAATAACTAACCCTGCAGCATCTTCATTTTTCAATTTTCCCTCAGTACCATTTTAATTATTACATGCTGTGATTTTCCCCTTTGCATTACCATACTCACTCTATTAGCACTCAGCTGGAAATATGTCATGCAGGAGTCCATGCAACACGATAATCATGGCTTCTACACAAAACTAATATGCCAATACATAAAAGCTGATCTGACAGCAGCTACGTCACCATTTGGCCTCAATTCTTACAATCCCCCGGGGACGAAACTCTCCCCATCCTTGGGCTGTCTGCTTCTTCTCTGCAACTTAATGAATTTTATAATCATATCTACCCTGTAAGAAAGTAAAATAAATGTAAATTCTGGCTTGTTTAAGATAAAAAAAACACTTCCATTTTGCTTCCTATTTTGGTCCAAGACACATTTCTTTCCTTGTTCCCTCAAAGAGACCCAAGCTTTCAATTTTTGGACACTATTTTTTCTTTCAAGTCTTTTTAAACTAGCAGGACTAGCCTTGAAAAACTATCAAAAAACTAGTTGTTTGAATTATGAAACATAAAGGTCTTTTAATGAACCTTTTTCATCATTTGCATTAATTATTGGAAATGGACATAGTAATTAATTAAAGTGCTGCTGCAGATTTACACTTTGGAGTATTCTATAGATAGAGGAACACAATTACCCACCTGAACATGTCGTGACAATTCAGTGAGCAGAAAGTTTTGATTTATTCTGCCTGAGTTAAAAGATATACTGCAGCAATCATTAGCCCACGTAGACATCAGGCCCCTGGTTAACTGCCCCTATTTCTTTATCGCTGGTTCCAAGGGTGTAGGTTCTCTTTCAACATTGCCGGGGACACTATGAGTGGGAGGGTGGTTGTCCACAATAAGTTATTAAGCGTCAAACACTTCACTTAACTGGTGAATTTTTTTTTTAACAATTTATTGTGCAAATGTCTTTTATTTATTAGATAATAAAAGACATGAGGAAATAATTATCTTGTATCGTTCAAAACTTTCTTCATATATAAAACATCACATGGTTTCTGGATTTTTTTTTTTTTTTTTTAAGAAAAGATCTTGTTAACCTTGTTGAAGCCAATAAGCTCCCAAACTTGAAAGTTACATAACTACATGTTGTGTTCTTTTACCCACAATGTAGCTCAAGTAGACACTAATCATGTTTTCAGTCCATTGAATGTTTTTTTTTTACCTCTTTCGAAGATTGGGTTGTCTTTCTTTTTTTTTTTGTGGGACAAATCTACCTCTTCTGAATATCTAAATATCTACCTTTTCTAAATATCCCCCCCAATCTACGCCTGTGATGGTTGGTTTGTTGATGGCAGCTGTGTTCTGTGGCTTTGCAATGAGGATCAGTGTGGACATGCTTAATATCTCCACTTCTTTGTATCTCCAGGAGCCATAAAGAGAAAGGTGGAGCTGGACTGGGGCACTGAAGACTCTGAGTACCTTCAGAAAGTGGAGCTCCACTGTGACGGAGCGCTGAACGAGGTCCGACCTGACATTATTGTCTACAACGCTGGGACGGACATCCTGGATGGGGACCCGCTTGGGGGACTCTCTATATCACCCCAGGTACTCTGTCTGACACCCAATGTTAATGTACTCCAGAAGTGAGGATTGATAAACCAGAAGTGACAGAGTAACTTTTTACAGTTCATAGGGCTAAATGATTAATAATTTTACAATCGAAATCGCGATTTGAAAGAATGCACTTAGCTAATCGTGAAGACTGCAAGTCTTGTTAATTTGCATCTCAAATTAACAAGCACAACCATGGCCAGACGAAGGAATTGCTTCTAAATGTCTTTTGAGTAATATAACAAAGTAATAATGCCACATTGGCACGTCGCTAATGAGAGTTGAGTGATTCATCAGCGTTTTTTGCAACTGTTCTATTATATTTCAACAAAGTACGCCATTTTGTTGAATTTTAGCTAAAAATGTGGCGTCACAATACTGGGGTAAAGAGGCCGGGTGAAACGAACAACCAACAAAAAGATGAGCATGAGTTAAAGAAAAGTCAAAGAAGACGTTTTAATACAAAGAGGACAATTTGCGACAACGGCAAGGTTTGTGAGGGGATGGTTTATGTAAGCAGTGCAGAACAAATGTACTGCAGTGGCTGTCGTGCCACAGCTAGTCACAGTAGTTCTTTTCCACATATGTTTTTTTACATACACAAGCTTCTACTTTTTTCTTTTAAACACAGTTTCTCATCTTTTGTACTTAAGGACTTTACCCACGCCTCAGAAGTTCTCCAATACTTTAACATTGGAAACCCTGTATACCCGCAATGACTTTTCCAATTTTGCCGCTCTGTATCAAAATCATCTTTTGTTGCATTACTTTCCCTTTAAGTAAGCTTGCATGTTCCTTAAAAATGAACTTAAACACAACTATCAATTTTTGTGATTTTTGTACATTTTTAGATGGCATTACATACAGGAATCGAGGTGACACCAATTTGTGGCAATGTGTCTACTAGTGAAAGTGAAGAGCATCTTCAGATCAGTTCACATCCCTGTTTATTCTGAAGAGAGCCTTTCATACGATAAATGTTGACCATTTTTAGAAGATGAACTTCTTTATCTGCAGGGCTGAATGTATAAGTGGCCGGCTCAGCTGTGTCATGTTACATGAGCACTTCATGGAGCTAATTTGTCAGGAAATTTGAAAGCATACTAAGAGCGTATCCGCAATGAGACAAATGTGGATGTATTACTTGCTGTGTGCGGAGGTATCCTGCCAGTGGTCCTGCAAATTCCAGAGAATTATTGGCGTAAATAAGAATGTGTTATTGGGAATGGTGCGCTGATGTGTGTTGCAGAGCTGATTTGGGAAGCTTAATGGCCAAAAATGTAAATTTTTTGATTGAATGGTCCAGGACTCCCCAGTACTGAGTAACCAGCAATTAAGATTTTTTTTCATATCAATACCCTTACTTCTAATTGTTATAACAGTGTTATCAATATGCAGATATATATCATGATTTACTGGGAAAAACCAAGCAATTACCGGTCAAATCTAACATTTAGCAACCCCATATAGCCCAAAAGGAACAATGCTTTGTTTGAGAACCACATTTTCAGACACTGCAACGCTTGGCATTTGGTAGTCAAATTAGGTTCTAGATCAACTCTTTAAATAGTTGACTATTCAGGGGTCTCCCCTACAAATAATAGATATGAATATAAATATATCCAAGATGCATGCAATGATAATTTCATGCAATTGCTGTGTATGGTACTGGCACATATTTTGGCTAAATCCAGGCACTGTGTTTCTTGAATATTAATGAAATCAATATTCAGTATATCGGTATACCGTTTCTTTCCTCCTTTAAATGAGTTTTGTGGCTCCACAGCGGAGAATAGCGTTATCCAACCAGCCAGGCCTCCCTTCCCTCGTTGAGTGAGGAAGGGAGCGTTAGCCTGAAAACATTCAGATAAGGAACTAGAACCATCAATGGGCGGGGATTGACTGACAGACCGGCTTTTCTCTTGTCTTTCTCTGTCAGGGCATTGTAAATAGAGATGAGATTGTGTTCAGGGCTGCGATGCGACGGGGCATCCCAATACTCATGGTAACATCTGGGGGGTACCAGAAGAAAACCGCCCGCATCATCGCTGACTCCATCCTCAACTTGCACAGGCAGGGCCTGATTGGAGCAGAGGCTCTGGAGGGGGAGGGATCATCATCACTGGTGACCAGCATGATGTGCAGCTCTGGATCTGTTGGATCAACATTCACTGCTGTATGAGTAGGGTTAGGTTGTTGTTGTTTTTTACAGGTACCGGTGCTAAAACAATACTTCTCAAATGGCGCCAGATCCTAAAACCTGAACCGATACTTACTTGACCACGAAACAACAGTCGCTCATATTAAAGAACGGCTTGTTTATTGCTAAAGCCATATGGTCAAATTTAAATGATTTAATGAAAATGTAATTTTAACATATTTTAACCAGTCAGTTGCTGTTAAACAACAAAAAATTAACCACTAGAGCGCAGAAGACTACACTAAATGCCCCATGAGCTTACAAGTTGCAATTGAATGCACCAGTGTGGTTTCTCTGACCACTTTCACTAGGACAGTGGCCAGCTGCAGACTGTTAAACATCTTGGTGTTGGAATCTTTAACCGTGTTTAAGACCGCTACTAGGAGGGGCGTAACGATACATCGATCCGATCAATATATTGATTCAATCCTCAACGTTCCAATGTTATCGATACCAAGGGGAAATATGGATACCAATCGTCATCTTTAAGATGTGCCTTTATTTTGGAATTCCCACTTTATATTTATTCTTTTTATTAAAGAGAGTAGTTTTTTTTTTTTAATTTAAATGTGTGGAAGAGCTTAGTAGTGAAATGGTCAAATTGTATTTTTGTTGCTTTTTGAAATGAAATATAAGTGTAGCTAATTGGGTTACATGGGCTTATATATCAACTAGTATCGGTGACAACCCCCTGATTCAAAATCATATCCTGGCAGACTTTGTGATATCTGTAAATATTGTAACGTTGTCCCAAGAATCGATATTATACCGTATGGTGAAATAACATGTGATTTACACCCCTAGCCTCGAGCTAACGGTAGGCTAACGTTCCCTGCTGCCAAGTGTAATGTTAACTAATGATGTTTCTGTTGCCTGTAACGTTCATTTCGGAGCACCAAAGAGCAGCAGATAGATTGTTTGGTAGATAGTGTTTTTTTGGGAAACCAGTGCCATATTGGCACCGGGTTTCGGTACCCAACTCTATGTCTGAGATGCAGCAATCCTGGCGTTAACACTCACACCTGTGTCATCTACAGCTGTGACATTTAAAAACACTGAAGTAACGTTTTCGTGATATTATTATGCTTGTAATGTCATGCAGAAATGTGTTGATTTGAAATTCATGACATAAATAGCTTTTGTGTGTATAAATACACAGTACAGGCCAAAAGTTTGGTTGACAATTGAATGAGAAGGTGTGTCCAAACTTTTGGCCTGGACTGTATATAAATATATATATATATATATATATATTCATTTTTATTTATTTTATTTTGTTTTGTCTTTTAATTGGCAATATCTTAAAGGGAATCATCCTCCAAACTAAATTGTACTGAAACATTAGCACTCTTCTGACTACAGCCAAGTTCTCATATGCAACAAAGAGAGTTGTTTAAATTTTCATCACTTGGAAAATGATATGTTTTATGGAAAATATACTGTTGGGCCAGCGTTTTAGAGAGAGAGTATTCTTTCATCTCAGGAAATATAATAATGTGATATGTGAAAGATACAAATACATTATTAGTTCATGACATTTGAAAGAGGTTTTGATGTTCTTACAGATACATGGGATGTACTGTATATCAATAATCATCCATCAGGTAACAGTTAGAGGTGAAAAAAAAATTCATTGCACATAAAATCTCTAACTATCAAACAAGATCTTATTGGGATGTTTAACTTCTTACAGAAGATACTGTTTTCTTCATTCCTCTGTAGCATTTCTAGTATAAATTGGTGTTTTTTTTTCATCTAAACAATATTGTAATCATTATATAGTAAACGGTGTTTCATTAATCATGTTCAGCCGGGATTTTGACTAATATACATACACACACACACACACACACACACACACACACACACACACACACTATCTGTCAAACGTTTGGGGTCACTTAGAAATTTCCATTGCACCCCATTAAACACAGAATACCAGCTGAGATCAGTTGCCTTGGTTTTTTTCTAACCAGGGCAGCAGTTTTCAGATTACATTATGTACTTAGAAAATTTCAAAAGGGTTCTCCAATGTTTCCTCAGTTAGTTTTTTTTTATTTTATCAGATCAGTGAACAGAATGTGCCTTAGGAGCATTGGATGAATGGTTGCTGATAATGACATAATGAGGTGTGGAAATTTGTAAGTGACCCCAAACTTTTGACCGGTAATGTTTATATAATAAAAACTAAAACATATCACTCTGAGCACTTTGATTGGTGTATGTTGAAAGTTCGCCAACACTCCCAAAAAAAATCTAAGTTCTTGTTGCAGTGTGTCCCTGTCATCCTCAGATCAAAGTCCAAACTGTGTCTTCAGTGATTTTAAGTCCTGATTGGTTTTCAGACATACTGAACTCTGTATGGTGTGAAAGGAGAATACATCATAAAAAAAAATATTGGCTCAAAATTGATTAATGTCACAGTTTCCAAAAGACACAAAAGTACTCAGAAGGAGGGAAGGTTGCACGCATGTTCACACCTTGCACAGTACACCCGTAGATCCTCTGTACTAAATGAGGTATGAAACGGTACACACTTCCTGTCTCCTAAATTGCCACGCCTGGTTTGAAAGAGTAGACTCTGTGTGCCATTGCATTAGATTTGTTTTGCAGCTAACTCGACCTGAAGTGGCAGCGAGCAGGTGCTGCTGTCATAATTTTGCAATGTGTTTTTGCTCGGATGATCTTCCACTGGCTTCACGCTGCTGTTAGGAAAGTTAAAACAAAGTTATGAGTGGAGTACAGACTCATGATCATTTGAAAGATTAAAAGGCCTATCTTTGAACAGCATGAAAAGCAGTGTATTGGAGCTTCCATCCAGGAAGCTGTTTGGACACATTCATAATGAAACTGTGAAGGGGGGGGGGGGATATTAGCGGTGTCACTGCTAATTAGCTAAAGCCTTTGATCTAGTGTGCTGCTGTTGAATGCGGCTGAAAGTGTCTACCTTTAATTAGGTCTCAGAATATATCACTTATTGTATGCAGGCCTGCTCTTTATACCCTATATCTTTGATCCCAGATTCCAGCTCATCAGCTTCTTTCTGTGTCGGCTAGCATTAGTCGTTTGAGTTGATTAGATGTGGCGTGCCAAAAAAGAACTCTTCAAAGCTGTCACGTAGGGCTGGGCGATATGGAGAAAGTCAAATATCACGATATTTTTGACCAAATGCCTCGATATCGATACCGCAACAAGATTGTAGTGCTGACTGTTGGTGCTTTCACAAAATGTTGACACAATGAGATTTTTGATGAATAATCATCAGTAATGTAGACATAGTGACTAAGTGGGTAAAAGCCAATAATACAACAGTCTGGTAACTTCAAAAAATGACATACCTTTACTATCATGCAGCCTGGAACCAGGAAAAGAGTTATGCCATATTACGATTTTACGATATCCAAAATCTAAGACAATATCTAGTCTCATATCACAATATCAATATAATATTGATTAATTGCTCAGCTCTACTGTCACATACTTTTGAGGGTGTGTTTGTGGCTTGTGCTGACATTGTAATCTTAAATACTTCCATTCATTCATACTAATGTTGAATAAATCCATTTCAACCAAAAGGTCTGTTTTGTATTTTATTTTGCATCTTTGAAATGCTTTTATCCTGCAAAGCATTGCGACAGTTCACGACCTCTTGCCTGTTATTGACTTACAGTCAGCTCTGTGCGTTGCCATGGTTTTTGTGGGTTGGCAGTAGCTCAGTTCATAGGGAGTTGGGTTGGGGACCGGAGGGTCACTGGTTCAGAGTGTGGATTGGTAGCTGGAGAGATGCCAGTTCACCTACTGGGCACTGCAAGGTGCCCCTGAGCAAGGCACGGTACTCGGTAGTCCCCTAACCGGTCAGGGAGCTGGTCCAGCTGGCAGCCCACTCACTCTGACATCGCTCCCTTTCTGCACGACCTCTTGCCTCTTACGGGCTTACAGTCAGCTCTGTGTAGTCATTACTAACAAACACATTCAATTTGTAAATTGTAATTTCCCCACTGGGGATCAATAAACAGAATAAATAAATGTATATACACAAGCCAACCCGCCAACCGTTTCCAAGACTGCACAGAGATCCATACCCAAAAGAAAAACCCCACATCTCAGGTCCGAAGGAGAAACCTACTTTTAAACGTTATGAAAGACTTGGATATCAACAGGTTTTGGGATATTCCCAAACATTGCAAAGCCAAACGTTTCAAGAAGGTGGTTAGAAAACAAAAAAAGGAGTTTGTGTATGCACCCTCCAACAAGACCACCGGTGGAAAAACGTTAAAAAATTCAATTTTTGCACAGCTGCTTGTAAACAGGGTAAATAGTGCAGTATTCATTGTCATTAACCGTGTAAACAGTTTAGGGAAAAAAACTGAATATTATGTACATGTACATGTAATTACACAATAGGCTAACAGGAAGACGTCAATCATCAAAGTGTGTGCAAGCCCATGCTGTCCTGATGTCCTGAGTAGATGTCTTCAGTAATCAAGGAAAATAAAGAGCACCTGTGTCGGTGGACAATGAGTCTGAAGGCTCGAACCGGTCTGCATGTTTATGTTTTCATTTCCCAACTGACAAGCAAACTATACTTGGTGAACAAAGCGGTGCAGTGGCATTGTTCAGATTCTGAAGGAAAACAAACAATCATAAGCAGCTGCGCTGACAAAATGTGTCCGCTTCTACTTGCACCATATGAGCAGCTGTCGGATTTCTGTCAGTTGTTTCTGCATTTGTCTGTTCTTTTTGCTCAATCTGAATTTTACCTGCGTTACTAAACCCAAGAATGAAGGTTTTAAACATATGCACTAAAGACTGTTGCAAGCTTAAGACAAGTGACTTTAGTCGCCAAATGTTCTCCCATATTAACCGTAATATGTGACCCAAAAGCAATTATCCTAATGAGCTCCTTATTAACCCTAGTTAGTGAATAAAGCAGTGCATATCTAAGTAGCGTAATACTTTATGCATCACATGGGTTGGAGCTCTTAAATGTAATCAGGGCGGATGTGTGAAGTTATCTTGGATTGTTCTAGAGTTATTGTGCTCCCAGAATGCATCTACCCACAGAGAACCCATCATGACAACATCATTTCATGCAGACCGTGTACGTCGGTGCACGGTGGGACAAAGAAACCTTGCGGTAAGCTTCGTTAAACATTCCTTGGCTGTCTGCCTGGCTCTTGGACGCTGTCTTACCTCAAATGAACTGCTCTGGGAGAGAGCTGCTTCCGTCGGGATGTTTTCACATGTCCAGACGAACCAACCCAAGTACAACGGTCCACAACACGCAGCCCTGAGCCAGTCAGGTATGAAAACAACATGGAAGACGGTGACTAATGAAAGCTATATAGTCTTGGCTAGATTAAAGGGGCACTCTGCTGGTTTTGCACATTGAAGTGTAGTTAACAGCAGCCAGTGTCAGCTTTTAGGTAGCCGCATGGCTCTTTGGATGGAAATGTTGGTCTCAACCATAGTCCGTAAAAATGATGAACACATCCTCCATTGGTTTGTGGACTGTCGTTCTGAAGCCAGCAGTGTGCATTTCGGCCGTCACCATCTTGCTTTTTGGAGCCAGAAGTGACCATATTTGGGCAAAAGGGCGGAGCTGGGGAGGATGACGTGGCTAAGTGGTGATGTTTATGGTTGCAGTGGGGCTGCACGAAGCTAAACGCTAAAAAGGGAACGTTGCCAATTCAAAACGGCTCAAATGCGAGTTAGTAGTAATACCGCGAGACTCTGGAACAAGCTACCCCCTGATATTCACACTGTTACAGATGGACCTCTTTTATAGTTACAGTGGTGTGACAACTTCCCTCTCCTTCTCCTGTTTCCATGTAACCTTTTCTGACTTTACTGTTTTCCCGGTTTCATTCTTTTTATTGTATGATATGTTGTTTTATTCTTGTTTCCTGATGTAAAGCACTTTGGATACCTGCTGGTTTTTGTAAATTGCTATATAAATAATAAATAGATGTTGATTATTTGCTTATCCTGCCGCCATTCATCTTGATGTATGGCAGTACACAGAAAATCGGGCAAACATTCCCTTAAGTTGTCAGCTAGCACTAGCTAGCTAGCTAGCGTGGTTGGCAGAATGCTGATGAAGATATATTTTTTTGGAGACAAACATTTCCAAATAACTTTGATTAAGTAAAACACACAGCGACAGGGTCAAAGTTTAAGATGAAAATAAACAAAAAACAAGTTCAGGACTATTTTAATGTCTACCGGGTTAGCATGGTTAGCATTGCTAATCCTCTATCCTGATCCTGATTGGCAGGTCCCAAAGAATCCCCTGCTTTATCATCTATTTTAAAATAAATGGGACTAACTTTGAATTATGTGTGTTTACAAAAAGTTATTTGTAGCATCATAAACATAATAATGTACAACCTGTTCACTGCTCTGTGGATTTGGATGTTTTTAACACATAATAAGACCTCAGATCTCTTCTGGCAATGGGTTATGAAGGCAAATATTCCCTTTATGAAAACATAACTGTCTTAGGGAAAAATCAGTAGGCATAAGGGTTTAGGATCAAATGGAATCTGTCAGCTCAAAGATCCCTAGCAACATCATTAAAAACACCATTACTAAGCAACATGTGACACAGTGGGCTCCTGGCTGCACTTACAGAGTCAATTAGCCAAACCTGCCAAGGGGAGGGGGGGGGGATTTGATCAGGCAGTTGTATTAGAAAATGCTCAGGTGTTAGTCTGAATTAAACCAAGTCAGCAATTACTGGCGGGTTTAGCATAATGTGAGGTCTGGATTTGTTTTCAATCCAAGGCTATATGGGAAATGTATTCTCTGGCAAACTGTGTCGAAGCTGCGTTGTTTGTGTCTATCCATTATACAGTCCTTGTTTTTGTTTTCCAGACCACATTTGCAGACCTTGCCAGTCACATATTAATCACATCTTAAAGAACAAAAACACAGAGCTGACGGTATTGACTCATGCTTGAAGTGCTTGTCAAATGTTGTCGCATTTGGTGCAATGGCGGTGAGCCCTACCCCTACCTGCTCGCTCGTCTCCCGTTGAAAATGAATTACGAGGTGCGACATTTGCTCCCCGTCTGAAAAGACCATAATACACCACATCAGGGTTATGGGATGTGTTATTCTGTTCACAGCTGGGTTCAGGTGATAATACTGTAAAAATCCGGAGCGCCATCCAAACATTCCTTGATCCCTCACTGTGATTATTGGCACTGGTGCACAGCAAGCAGCCTTCCTTCCAAGGCTATAAATTAAGGAGAGTTACTGCTATGCATCCCCACCCTTATTTTGATCAAAATAAAGGCTGAATATTAGGAAAATGTATGTTGGTGTGTTCAAGGCTGCCATAGTGGAGGCCTCTTGAGGTCCAGGACCACACGGGGCTCCAGACTGAGCTTTCATCCTTCAATCCAGCAACAGCCGCAGAGACGTGGCCCGCTGCCTGGATGCAAACCCGACGATAATCAATCAAGCTGTTGACTATTCGCGCCAAGACACACTGCAGTCTGTCAGTGTCTGGAGAAAGTGATGATTTTGTGTCTTTGCTATTACAAATGTTATCCGTTTTTATTAAAGAGATTAACCTTCCTTCTTCTGGGGAGATTTAGTAAAATTAGTATAAGTTTTTTTTTGTTTATGGGTGTTTTGGAAGTGTCTCGCCAAGCAGTGGCGAGACATGTTCTGACCTTCACTACACGAGGGTTGTGTAATGTGATCCATGTGATGATTTTATACCAAAGCATAATAAGCCACAGGACACAGTCCAGTTCTGCGGCCAGAGACCTAAGCGCTGTTCACAAACAGTTTCTATTTTACTCGGAATGCTTCAACACTTTGGTAAATTATGGACTTGCTGTCTTAAATGAGAAGTAAGAAAGGAGTAAGAGAAGTTAAATCCATGTTTGTGGGCTAAATGAAATAGATCCTTTATATCTATAGTCTATTCACACGGGTAGGTGTGTGTGTGTGTGTGTGTGGGGGGGTTCTTTGGAAGATTGCCAGGCTCTGCTGTCAACATATGGTGTGACTGTTGATTAGGTTGACATTTGCAGATTTGAAGGGCTACTCATTTGAATAGCTGATATGATGAAATGATGGGAGAAAACACACAGACAAAAGTTTTTAGCTTTTAACAAAATAAATATTCACTTATTGCTTTGATGTTAATTATGTGCATTATCTGTTAAGTATAGATCTAAATCATTAGATGGAGGTTTTTCAAAGAAAACATTATAATAGTCCAGCAGCAAAACCATTTTACTGATCTTTCAAGGTAAAGGCCAGAGTTTTGGGAC
The DNA here is from genome assembly GCF_013103735.1 of Etheostoma cragini. NCBI lineage: Eukaryota > Metazoa > Chordata > Actinopteri > Perciformes > Percidae > Etheostoma > Etheostoma cragini. Next base: position 3,557,990 of record NC_048410.1, read on the forward strand.
ATGATTAACCAGAGCACACATAGGCAGTAAGTGTCTCAGCTAGAATGTTACAAGGATAAGTTTTTTCCTAAATGATGTACAGTTTTTGTGCATTCTCTTATCAAACGGTTTTAAAAAAAAGTGCATTTAGCTGCCGTAAACAGAGCATGCTCCCAGACACCCTCTAGATTTGCGCTGAGCCCCTGATTTAAGAGTTTCATAGAGCTGTTATGCCTTGACTGAGGTTTTGCTGCAGTGTAGAACGCTGAAGACACAGGGAGCCAATTTGGAGCAATGCATGATTTGGATTCCTCCTTCGTATCGAGCCACATCCCCTGGAAGCCAAAACTCCCTGCCTAGCGCCTGCTGCTAGCCCATGCATATTTCATGAAATCAGAAGTTGATTAACTGAATGGGTGTGAACAGTTGCATTCAACAAAACAATCACCAACATAAAGAAACACCCTTTTGATCTAGTTTAAGTCACAGTTGACGTTTTACAGGTAAGTAAGACATGACCACACATCTGCTTTTCAGAAATGCAAAACGAGACTTGTTTTTTTGCATAATTGTTTTAATTTACAATTGGCTTCACATCAAATTACACAAGTAGACAATCATGTTTTCAACTGAATACCATTAGCATTACCATTGGCATTAACATGTCAATTTCAGCCTACAATCTCAAATTCCAATTTGCCTTATTAGGCAAGTTTGACCATAGTCAGCAGCCTCTTGCTGCAGCAGATTGGCTAAACTTGCCAACAAAAAAAAGGTCACCCATCTCTCAGAACCTCTATGAGGGCTGATGGATATGCCAAAGGAACGAAACAAATATTTAGATCCCATTCAGTGTGGTATTATAGATGCCTCACATAATAAATAATTCAATCAGGAGAGACATGTTTGCAGAAATGCAAATAAGGTTTATTGTACTGTACTGTATTGTATTGTAAATGTAAAAAGTCTTTAGAACCTAGACTTCATCGCTATACAAATATTTCATATATCTATATATGGGTAGAGAACCATCAGACCCCCCCGATGGTATTTAGACGCCGGTGGTGGCAACGACGGAGACCGAAGACCAGACCGAAGGAGGCTCCGGACCGGTCAGCTGTAGTAGTGGACTGGAGGTGGAAGGGGGGGAGGGTTGCACTCTTTGCCTGCAATGACAGCTGATAGCAAAGGGAGAAACTGGATTTTAAAGCAGGGTTGTGACTCTGTGATTGGCCCTTGCAATTTGAGTATGATTCTGATTGGTTTACAAGGAAGGTGAGCGCCTCCACCAGCTGATTCCATTTAGGTCCAGAGCTTTGATTAAATTAGGTCTTCCTGAAAGGATTCACACTGAGCTACATTATTTAGTGACTGACTAAAACTGCTAAAAATGTGATGGCTTCTCCTTGATAGGGCGGATAACATGTCACCATCACAGGGTAGACAAAAACATTGAAAGAAATGTCCAACAATGTTAAAAAACTGACAAATAAACATTGAAAATGCAACAAAGAAGTTGAATAAAAAGACAATAACGACAAAAATATTAAAAAAGCGAGGAAAGTGGAAAAAAGGTGTTGAAAGCATTAAAAAAAATCAACAAAAAAAAGTATATTTTTCCCAAATTATGTACAGATTTCTAGGCATTACATTATCAAATATTTTGAAAAATAGTGTAACGGCCATAAATGGAGCATGCCCACATGGAAAATGTGTAAAAACCTATGTTTCCTTTCCTTGTTTCCTTGTACTGAGCAACACTACCACTCTATGACTAAAAGGTGCAATTAGCCATCCCAGATGATGAGGTCCACCAAGTTAAAACCAATGCAGTCTAACACAACAGCCTGCAATGAGCTCTGTCTTCAAGCTTATGATGTTTTTCTTAAAACTATTTTAGAGAGGCGATGACTCAACGGTGTGGTTTTTTCTGAGGACGGTTAGGGTTATTGTGGTGCTGGGGAATTTTACTGAGTGATTTTTTTCTGTTTTGTCCACCTCACATTCAGCATTGGCAAGGACCTCAAAAAATGTCAGTTTTTGAGTTGGAATTTGGAAATTGGCTTTAAGTTACTGGATGTCTTAATACTGTACATGACAGGTGAGCGACACATGCTGTTGCCAAAATACAGATCGCTCAGGAAGGGTTGGGATTGGTTCAAGCATTCAGATTGGTTTTAGCTGCACTCAGTCTTTCACCATCACACTATATTTACCTGCTGTACATCCCAAGGAAGGAGAACCCAGCGTGCTTTGGTAATATGCCTCCTGTGAGAAGATCTGATTGCCCACTTTTTTTCTGTTGTCTGTTTTTGTAGCCACGCCACAAAACTGCTGTGGACTGCTTTTTTAAAGCCTCGAGTTTGGCAATCTGGCCGTCGCCATCTTTATTTTTTGACGATTGTTTGACCAGAGGGTGGAGTTAGGGAGGATGACATGGCCAGGCCAGTTTTGTTTATGGTTTTATGGTGCTGTGCTAAGCTAAACGCTAAAGAGGGAGAGTTGCCAAATTTCAACCGTTCTGAAGTGAGTCGTCCAGTCTCAATTTAAACACTGACCTCCGTTACTCCGCCTCTCATCTGCATGTCTGGCAGTGCTGAAAATCTGCAGATTTCCATAACTAATGCTAACTAGCATGGTTAGCTGAATGCGGAAACAAGACATTTTTAGGCGACCAAGATGTTACCATTAACTTTGATGAAGTGAAAACACACAGTAAATGCGTCAGAATTTAAGATGAAAACAAGTTGAGGTGTATTTTAATGGCCACAGTGTTAGCATGGTTAGCATCACAAAGCCTCTGTCCTGGCTGGCAGGTCCTAATCCATCCCCTGCTTTATAGTCTGTTTCCAAATAAATGGGACCATCATTTACTAAATAAGCACCATGCTGTATTGAACAAGACTTGTAACTAGCAATTGAGACCATAAACTTATTATGAAAGTCTTAATTAAATCAAGTGAGAATAGGGTCATTTTCTCATCAACTTCTAGATGAAGCAGACTTCTTTTTGGAGCTGGTGGAGTCGCCCCCTGCTGGAAATTACATATAATGCAGCTTTAAGGCACTTTTATATTTGTACAGTCTATAAGCCACACTCTGAGGTTAATTTGCTGCAGCTGATCCTGCATAAACACATATTTTGTTCTGATGTTACCACTGTTTTCAAATGCATTTATGACACACACTGAACAACAACCGTGTGTTGTACCCGGTTCCAGCCCTTCCTAACAGTTATCTTAAATGAACTTTTAACAGATATGTGTTTTTACCAGTATGCCAGATGTCAAATAAAGGACTCCTTCCTCCTGGACACAACTGCTTCAGCTGTAAATATTCGATATGTCTGTTCTTGTGTGTCTTTACTTGGTGGTTTCGGTCCACGGTAAGGGCTCAAACGTGCATGTGTTGCTCCTTAAGAAACTCTTTGTTGCGCTTCAGACCCTCTAATTCACACCAGTTGCTGCTTGGGATCTCTGGGCTCTTTAACAAAAAACATCATTCAGTCATATCACTAACTGTGTCACAAAAGACGAAAGCACAACTCATTTATGTTCTGATAACGTTAACTTACCAGGACAAGCTGCAGATCTGAAAACCTTGTTAAATCTGTCTTCAGTCAAAGAATAGGTTCCATATTTGGCCCAATGGGCAGGTGAGAGCGACTTATGTCAAAAACTGTTTAATTCAGATTTTGCCCATATGCTTCCAGTGAATCTGGACTAAATGTAGTTTTTTTGCATATAATGCGCCTCACAAAATAATAAAACTGTATGTAATCTAAAATATGTTGCACGGATGCACCTCATGTTTAATAGTTTTAAAAATGATCTTAGTATTTATTTGTATTAATTTCAATCAGGAGAGACATGTTTGCAGATATGCAAAACAATTTATTGTACATGCATTATATGTATATATATATCTAATATAGATTAGATTCCTTATTATACTGTAATAGTTTGTATATATGGGTAGAGAACCCTCAGACCCCCCAAAGGAGTCTAGACACCGGTGGTGGCGACGAAGGACCCCGAAGACCAGACCAAAGGAGGCTCCGGACCGGTCAACTGGAGTATAGGACTGGTGGTGGAGGGGGGGGGGGGGGGGGGGGGGGGGGGGGGGGGGGGGGGGTGGAGGCTGCAATGACAGCTGATAGCAAAGGGAAAAAAAGATTTAAAGCAGGGTTGTGATTCTGTGATTGGCCCTTGAAATTCATGTACGCTTCTGATTGGCTTAGCAGGAAGGTAAACGCCTCCACAAGCTGATTCCATTTAGGAAGAGAGTATTGATTAAGAGTGAGGTCTTCCTGAAAAGATGTACGCTGAGCTACATTTCAATCAGGAGAGACTAGTTTGCAGATATGCAAAAGTTATATACAGCATGATAAAATGTACATTTGTTGAATAACAACTGATTGGATTTAGGAAAGCATTTATTAAGAGTTAGGTCTTCCTGAAGGAAATATATTGAATTCTTACTAGGGCTGTCAAAAATAGCACGTTAACGACGTTAATTAGTTGTTTGTTGTTAATTACGTCAATTTTTTTTAATGCATTTCACGCATGCGCAGTGTGACAAATTATTCAGGTCAGGAAAGTGGTTGGGAGCTAGAGGCGAGATGGAGCAAGGTGAGCAAAGTGGGCCTATTGACGGATTCAAATATAAAAAGAATGATGATGGTACAGTTAACAAGTGCAAGGTTATTTGCAAGATTTGTAACAATGAGTTTCAATTTCACCGGAGCTGTTCAAGCTTGAGGTACCATGTCAACGCCAAACATGCGTTTGCTGGGCCGTCAGGTTCAGCAAGTGGTTTGCGCCAGACAACGCTGAATGTTCCTAGGCCATTAACAAAATCAAACACAGATAATTTGACCAACACAATAGCAAAATGGATTGCAAAGGATTGTAGACCCATTAGCATTGTAGAAGACTTAGGTTTCCTTGATGTTTTGCAAGTGGCGTCTCAAGACTCATCCTATAAGCCACAGTTATGACGAAAATCTACGAGCTCTATGAAAACGAAAAAGACCATTGGACATCAGTGAGTAACAACAATTACCTCGGAGTAACATTTCTTCTATTGCTTTGACTATATTAAAAACTGAGGAGCGTCATTTTGCGGAGGCTTGTAAAGAAAAGTTCCTTTCTGTTGCACGTAAGTGGGACATCGAGGGCAAGACGACAACCATTGGGACTGACAGTGCACATAATATAAAAATTATGTATCTGTGTCCTGTTATTTATCTTTTGGTATGCATTTCAGAAAAAAAATGGTTAGGATTCAGGTGTAATTACAAATGGTGATTAATCCTGATTAATCCACTGAAAATTCTTATTAATTTGATTACAAATTTGAATCATTTGACAGCCCTAATTCTTACACTTGCACCTATTGCCCAGTTTTAACCTTGCCCTAAAAGCTAAATTCTCTTCTCACTTGTTTATTCCTCAGCAGTCAACAGCCAGGTATTACCCTCAATCAGAGTAAAGGTCTCCAGCATCCATGCCCGCTCTTTGCTCAAGCTGCTCCATCCAAACACACTGTGCTGCCAAACAAGACAGATCCGCCACTAACTAACACAAGCTGACACACTGACAAACACAGACGAGGCATTATGACCCTTGTTTGACCCTTGTTATCTCCCAAGGTAACAGTATTGGATTTAACTGGGGCCAGAATGCTTGTACTTGTGCAGCTGATTTTCACAGAGAGATTGCAGATGTAGATAGCCTTTATTATTAGACGCACGGTCCATAAAAACAACAACAACAAAAGATACAGATACACAAGACAGACACCAAGACAGCTATACCAGTAATCCCATAAGGGTGATCAGTCAATCAGATGTGAAATGACAGAGTTACAAGAAGAATTCAAGCAACCAATACATTTCTACATCAGATTCCTCTGTAAAGCAGAGAATGTAATAACTCCTGCTTGACAGTACAATTTACTTGCACTACACCACCTAGGTTTATATGTGTACAGAGGCAAATACCGATGAAACACAGCATGGGTAAGGTCTATGTAGGCTTCACATGAATCTTTTTAAAGTCTTGATTTCACCACATATTATTCTTATAAACCAATCCACTGACTGAGAGTCAGTGCCTCGGGGCAGGGCAGCTCTGTCCCCTACAGTGTTGTGCTAATGGAGATTCCAGAGTTGGACACCACCCACTTCCCTTCCCTATTCAGAGTTCATGTTTGTCCTGCAAATCACTGCGCTGTATCCTTCAGATAACCCTGCAGGCTGAGGCCCCTGTGAAGCTCACTCCTCTTCAATCCTGTGGAACAGTGCACAACAGGCAATATTTTCTCATTTTGCAGAAGAAGGTATGTTTCTGTGCTGTTAGAACCATCATGCATATTGTAAAAATTGTGAAAATTAAAGCACTATGAGACATATCCTAAGTGTTTATTGCTGTAGGCACCAAATTGACTGCTTTAAAAAAAAAAGCTGTGGGCTGTGTACGGAAGATGTTCGGGTGAATGGATGGGTCATAAAAACATGTCCGACATACGCACCCGGCATCATGTGACCAGCCGGCAGTCGCCTATTTTTGTAGGATATCATCCAAAGTGTTGTGCATACATTTTCATATGAGATTATACAAACCCATTCATGAAGACAAAAATCAGGGATGCTGCCTTGATGTTCAGTTCAGTCACTTTAACAAAAGTACAACAAGGTTTCCTGTATATCCAGTATACAGAATTTTACACAATACTACAGCAGCTATCTTTAAAAAATAAATAAGCTGAGTTATTGCACATGGAAAAAAGGAGATTTTACATCTATCATCTTGAATCTACATCCTGAGGAGAGTGTTTCAAACTGAAAGTGAACGGGGTGGTTCTGTTATATTGGCCGGGCTTTGTTGAGTACATGAGGGTTGAAGATAGCCGTCAAGGGGGTCTGTGTCTTTGACCATGTATTCACATCTCCTGTATATAATTAACTGCAGAGGATCCGTACCTCAGCGTCCTGTGTTCTGCAGGAAATAAGAATTTGCAGTTGATCTGGTGCCATAAGTTAATTGCATCATGCTGCACATAGTCGTTCACAGAGAGATATTTCCAAACCCTTTAGTCTCCCAGTCAGTCAGTGATGGGAAAAAAATGTTCTCCAAATATCATATTTATACATTCAATACGTCTGTATATAGTTAGTCTGGAAGTCATTTTATGCATTTATTCACCCAAACGTTTCAGGCAGAACACTAACTGAGTCAAGAACATTCCAGAAATGAAGTATCTCCATTGTGTTTCACTGTAGTTTAATTCATAAATAGACATCAGAGTTGTGCTTTGCATTATGATCCCACTACCTAACAGAGTGCATTAAGAACAGTGTCCTGCAATGTAATTCTAAATCTGAATGTAACACACTGTGTATATTAAAATATATTGCATTATACTGTATTACATATGGATTACAATATGTAAAAGTCGGGTTGTGCAGATTATTTGCATGATAATCATTTCAGTTGCAACTAAACAGGTTATTGTTGACCTGTGCCCCTCGCAAAAGAAAAAGGCACATACAATATTAAAGAAAACATATTCTTTGTAAATCTTTACATAATTTCCCAAAAGAACCAAGCAGGCCTGTCTAGTTGCAAAATCCAAATTGTTTTCAATTCATTGAGTTTTACTAGCTTGAAGTTTGTTGTTTCCCATTGTGAAGTGATTTTGAGAACGGCAACCCACAGAGAGCGGAGGTGGACATCCGTCAGGCTTTACCCTGGACATGTTCTTCTGTTGATCCAGACTAATGTAACCATGTTGTTTTCTGTTGACTGAAGCTATAATACAGCTGGTGTACTTCCAAAACTTGTTACTTGGTACAAAAACATTTATTCCAGCTGCTCAAATGATATATGGTTTAAGTACATCTTGCAAATACTATGTAACATGATCTAAATTTCTTAAAGCTCCAGCTGTTATGGAGAAGACAGTGATATAAATTACCAGCCAAACTGGAACAAAAGTCGTCTTCAGATTTTTACCATTTTCTAGACTTACATTTTCTTAGAAATGCATTTGAACCAATCCCAACCCTTCCTAAGCGATCTGTATTTCGGCAACAGCATGTGTCGCTCACCTGTCATGTACAGTATTAAGACATCCAGTAACTTAAAGCCAATTTCCAAATTCCAACTCAAAAACTGACATTTTTTTTGAGGTCCCTGCCAAGCCTCTCTTCAATAAACCATACGGACAGAGACACCAGTGAGTCTTGAGCCAGATGCTCCCTGGTGACCCCAGACATGAAGCCTGCCTCCCTGAGGCCTCCTGGTCCATTTGACCATTTTGTCTGCGTCTGGCAGCTTTCCTCAGAGTTCACACTGGGATTCTACAAATCTCACCCATGCGTTGCCGAGTCCCACTCAGTGTTTTATAGCGAGGCTGAGTCTGATCCTGTTATGCGCATGCAAAATCCAAGTTTGTTCACCACACCATGGCAACCTCTCTGTGATCTTGTTATCCTATACATGTCATCTGAGCGACTTCAGACAAAACTGCAGTTAACTCCAGGGAGCCGTACTGTCAGAGAACAAAGTCTGTTTTTATATGTGAAAAATAAGGCCCACCATTCAGCAGATCACAAAAAAATGTTGACCTCTAAGCAAGATCTTACATGTCCTTCCACTGTCCTCGACATTCAGAAAGTTAGTCATCTCAAGTGGTGGAAGAAATGTTCAGCTCCTTAACTTAATGCTACATTTACATTGCTACATTTTTTTTAAGCACAGTTTTGAGCCAAAAGTGAACTCCAGTAAAAGAACTAATGTCTGTTCAAACTAAAACGCACAAACCGCATATCTCATTAACCTTCTTGTGAGCGTTAAGACCCAATCAGGCGGAGAAACATTAGCGCCAGTGTCGGTGTAGCCAAAGGTCTCTGTTTGTGGCCGTTGAGACTACAACACAACGCTGGAGTACAGTGCTTTGAAATGTCTCCGGTTTAAGGGTTCAGAAACGCCGGAGCAGTGTGACTGCGAGGTGTAGATGTAGAAAATTACATTTTTTTCTAACCCAAAACAAAGCAAAGTAAATGTAGCGCAAGTAAAAGTACTAATACCACACTTTAAAAATACTCTTTTACAAGTAAAAGTCCTGCTTTGAAAATGTTAATAATGTCAAAGTATGTAAGTATCTCTAGGAAAATTTACTTAAAGTATTTAAAGTACAAGTGCTCAGTGTAGAATAATCTTCACATTTTAGAAACTGGAAACAATCAATGAAGTGTTTAATCAGCTGAACATCAAGCTGCACATGGAGGTTGTTATATTGTTGGGTAGTTTAATTTATAATAAAACATTATAAATTATAAACTACGTGTTTTGTGTGCAAAAATCTTAATTTGTAAAGTAACTAAAGTTGTCACATTTATGTGATGGAGTAAATAGTACAACATTTGTCTCTGAAATGCAGAAGAGTAAAAGTAGAAAGTGGCATGAAAAGAAAAGACTCAAGTAAAGTACAAGTACCTTAAATTTGTAAGTACCATGCTTGGGTAAATGTATGTAATTACATTCCACCACTGGTCCTCTCTATTGTTTTACATCGTCTGTTCTCTCTAGCTGAACCCCACTCCCCCGGCAGTGGTCTTATCTGCAATCAGAGCCAATCTGTCTATCACAACGCCGACCAACACTTCACCCCAGGCCTTGACAGTGCCTCATTAGGACTTTCAATACTGCTGGGAGGAGTCCAGACTGCTGTTGAGTGAATCCATTCAAACATCTAGCATGCCACAATTTATCCCAAACAACACTCGCACTCCCTACACCCTTTGAACTCAGACGTCCTCTGGAGGTTCAGCGTTGGGCCGGATTTATGACGCCTCTCCA